>NC_049994.1:5261033-5263138 GCF_000003815.2 Branchiostoma floridae | reverse complement strand
AACAATGTAGAATATAATCTTGCGGTTTGTGGGTTATAATTCCCTACCAAGGGACCTTTTCAACGAGGCCAAGTTCGACCCTCCCGAATAACTTTTAAGATTGCGGAATCTCAGGCGTATATGCACGCGTAAGGGTTACGTAGCGGTAAGCTAAAGTGGACCTATCTCCGAGAATATCTCGGCAACAATGTACAATATAATTTTGCGGTTTGTGGGTTATAATTCCCTACCAAGGGACCTTTCCAACGATACCAAGTTCGACCCTCCCGAATAACTTTTAAGATTGCGGAATCTCAGGCGTATATGCACGCGTAAGGGTTACGTAGCGGTAAGCTAAAGTGGACCTATCTCCGAGAATATCTCGGCAACAATGTACAATATAATTTTGCGGTTTGTGGGTTATAATTCCCTACCAAGGGACCTTTCCAACGATACCAAGTTCGACCCTCCCGAATAACTTTTAAGATTGCGGAATCTCAGGCGTATATGCACGCGTAAGGGTTACGTAGCGGTAAGCTAAAGTGGACCTATCTCCGAGAATATCTCGGCAACAATGTACAATATAATTTTGCGGTTTGTGGGTTATAATTCCCTACCAAGGGACCTTTCCAACGATACCAAGTTCGACCCTCCCGAATAACTTTTAAGATTGCGGAATCTCAGGCGTATATGCACGCGTAAGGGTTACGTAGCGGTTAGCTAAAGTGGACCAATCTCCGAGAATATCTCGGCACCATGGACCAAGTAATTTTGGGGGTTGGGGGTTATAATTCCCTACCCAGGGACCCTTCCAACGATACCCAGTTCCACCCTCCCGAATAACTTTTAAGAATGCGGAATCCCCAGCCTATTTGCCCCCCTAAAGGTTACCGAACGGGTAGCTAAAGGGGAACTATCTCCTAGAATATCTCCGCAACGATGGACCATATAATTTTGCGGCTTGCGGGTTATAATTCCCTACCCAGGGACCTTTCCAACGATACCAAGTTCGAACCTCCCGAATAACTTTTAAGATTGCGGAATCTCAAGCCTATATGCACGCGCAAGGGTTACCGACCGGTAACCTAAAGCGGAACTATCTCCGAGAATATCTCGGAAACGATGTACAACATCATTTTGCGGTTTGCGGGGTATAATTCCCTACCCAGGGACCTTTCCAACGATACCAAGTTCGACCCTCCCGAATAACTTTTAAGATTGCGGAATCTCAAGCCTATATGCACCCGTAAGGGTTACGGATCGGTTAGCTAAGGTGGACCTATCTCCGAGAATATCTCGGCAACAATGTACAATATAATTTTGCGGTTTGTGGATTATAATTCCCCACCAAGGGACCTTTCCAACGATACCAAGTTCGACCCTCCCGAATAACTTTTAAGATTGTGGAATCTAAGGCATATGTACACGCGTAAGGGTTACGTAGCGGTAAGCTAAGGTGGACCTATCTCCGAGAATATCTCGGCAACAATGTACAATATAATTTTGCGGTTTGTGGATTATAATTCCCCACCAAGGGACCTTTCCAACGATACCAAGTTCGACCCTCCCGAATAACTTTTAAGATTGTGGAATCTAAGGCATATGTACACGCGTAAGGGTTACGTAGCGGTAAGCTAAGGTGGACCTATCTCCGAGAATATCTCGGCAACAATGTACAATATAATTTTGCGGTTTGTGGATTATAATTCCCCACCAAGGGACCTTTCCAACGATACCAAGTTCGACCCTCCCGAATAACTTTTAAGATTGTGGAATCTAAGGCATATGTACACGCGTAAGGGTTACGTAGCGGTAAGCTAAGGTGGACCTATCTCCGAGAATATCTCGGCAACAATGTACAATATAATTTTGCGGTTTGTGGATTATAATTCCCCACCAAGGGACCTTTCCAACGATACCAAGTTCGACCCTCCCGAATAACTTTTAAGATTGCGGAATCTCAGGCGTATATACACGCGTAAGGGTTACGTAGCGGTAAGCTAAGGTGGACCTATCTCCGAGAATATCTCGGCAACAATGTACAATATAATTTTGCGGTTTGTGGATTATAATTCCCCACCAAGGGACCTTTCCAACGATACCAAGTTCGACCCTCCCGAATACTT
>NC_049994.1:5254028-5258256 GCF_000003815.2 Branchiostoma floridae | reverse complement strand
ATACTTTTAGATTGCGGAATCTTAGGCGTATATGCACGCGTAAGGGTTACGTAGCGGTTAGCTAAAGTGGACCTATCTCCGAGAATATCTCGGCAACAATGTACAATATAATTTTGCGGTTTGTGGGTTATAATTCCCTACCAAGGGACCTTTCCAACGATACCAAGTTCGACCCTCCCGAATAACTTTTAAGATTGCGGAATCTCAGGCGTATATGCACGCGTAAGGGTTACGTAGCGGTAAGCTAAAGTGGACCTATCTCCGAGAGTATCTCGGCAACAATGTACAATATAATTTTGCGGTTTGTGGGTTATAATTCCCTACCAAGGGACCTTTCCAACGATACCAAGTTCGACCCTCCCGAATAACTTTTATGATTGCGGAATCTCAGGCGTATATGCACGCGTAAGGGTTACGTAGCGGTAAGCTAAAGTGGACCTATCTCCGAGAATATCTCGGCAACAATGTACAATATAATTTTGCGGTTTGTGGGTTATAATTCCCTACCAAGGTACCTTTCCAACGATACCAAGTTCGACCCTCCCGAATAACCTTTAAGATTGCGGAATCTCAGGCGTATATGCACGCGTAAGGGTTACGTAGCGGTAAGCTAAATTGGACCTATCTCCGAGAATATCTCGGCAACAATGTACAATATAATTTTGCGGTTTGTGGATTATAATTCCCTACCAAGGGACCTTTCCAACGATACCAAGTTCGACCCTCCCGAATAACTTTTAAGATTGCGGAATCTCAGGCGTATATGCACGCGTAAGGGTTACGTAGCGGTAAGCTAAAGTGGACCTATCTCCGAGAATATCTCGGCAACAATGTACAATATAATTTTGCGGTTTGTGGGTTATAATTCCCTACCAAGGGACCTTTCCAACGATACCAAGTTCGACCCTCCCGAATAACTTTTAAGATTGCGGAATCTCAGGCGTATATGCACGCGTAAGGGTTACGTAGCGGTAAGCTAAAGTGGACCTATCTCCGAGAATATCTCGGCAACAATGTACAATATAATTTTGCGGTTTGTGGGTTATAATTCCCTACCAAGGGACCTTTCCAACGATACCAAGTTCGACCCTCCCGAATAACTTTTAAGATTGCGGAATCTCAGGCGTATATGCACGCGTAAGGGTTACGTAGCGGTAAGCTAAAGTGGACCTATCTCCGAGAATATCTCGGCAACAATGTACAATATAATTTTGCGGTTTGTGGGTTATAATTCCCTACCAAGGGACCTTTCCAACGATACCAAGTTCGACCCTCCCGAATAACTTTTAAGATTGCGGAATCTCAGGCGTATATGCACGCGTAAGGGTTACGTAGCGGTAAGCTAAAGTGGACCTATCTCCGAGAATATCTCGGCAACAATGTACAATATAATTTTGCGGTTTGTGGCTTATAATTCCCTACCAAGGGACCTTTCCAACGATACCAAGTTCGACCCTCCCGAATAACTTTTAAGATTGCGGAATCTCAGGCGTATATGCACGCGTAAGGGTTACGTAGCGGTAAGCTAAAGTGGACCTATCTCCGAGAATATCTCGGCAACAATGTACAATGTTATTTTGCGGTTTGTGGGTTATAATTCCCTACCAAGGGACCTTTCCAACGATACCAAGTTCGACCCTCCCGAATAACTTTTAAGATTGCGGAATCTCAGGCGTATATGCACGCGTAAGGGTTACGTAGCGGTAACCTAAAGTGGACCTATCTCCGAGAATATCTCGGCAACAATGTACAATATCATTTTGCGGTTTGTGGGTTATAATTCCCTACCAAGGGACCTTTCCAACGATACCAAGTTCGACCCTCCCGAATAACTTTTATGATTGCGGAATCTCAGGCGTATATGCACGCGTAAGGGTTACGTAGCGGTAAGCTAAAGTGGACCTATCTCCGAGAATATCTCGGCAACAATGTACAATATAATTTTGCGGTTTGTGGGTTATAATTCCCTACCAAGGGACCTTTCCAACGATACCAAGTTCGACCCTCCCGAATAACTTTTAAGATTGCGGAATCTCAGGCGTATATGCACGCGTAAGGGTTACGTACATGTAGCGGTAAGCTAAAGTGGACCTATCTCCGAGAATATCTCGGCAACAATGTACAATATAATTTTGCGGTTTGTGGGTTATAATTCCCTACCAAGGGACCTTTCCAACGATACCAAGTTCGACCCTCCCGAATAACTTTTAAGATTGCGGAATCTCAGGCGTATATGCACGCGTAAGGGTTACGTAGCGGTAAGCTAAAGTGGACCTATCTCCGAGAATATCTCGGCAACAATGTACAATATAATTTTGCGGTTTGTGGGTTATAATTCCCTACCAAGGGACCTTTCCAACGATACCAAGTTCGACCCTCCCGAATAACTTTTAAGATTGCGGAATCTCAGGCGTATATGCACGCGTAAGGGTTACGTACATGTAGCGGTAAGCTAAAGTGGACCTATCTCCGAGAATATCTCGGCAACAATGTACAATATAATTTTGCGGTTTGTGGGTTATAATTCCCTACCAAGGGACCCTTCCAACGATACCAAGTTCGACCCTCCCGAATAACTTTTAAGATTGCGGAATCTCAGGCGTATATGCACGCGTAAGGCTCCGGTCAGATTTGACCTCTGACCCGGCGGTATTTTTGAAGGTCACATAGCACAATATTTCTGGGCGAATCCCTGTGGTAGTTTGGGTGTCGCAGGTCTTGAAATAGAGTGTGCATTCAGCGAGTCGAAAGTTAAACTGTGGTTGGTAGTAGAGGAATAGGTCAGTTTTGATGTAGTGTGACTTGGGTTACGATGTTTGTTTGGCTGGGTAGAATTTCGCGCATGAATCCGGTTCCCTACTTCCGTGTGACGGCTGCATTATAGTGACCTCCGCTGGGGGTCAAATGAAAGTGTTTTTAAGGAGAAGGGGCAGAAAAACCTAACCTCATTCTAATTTAAACTCGGCAAAAATGATGAGTTTGATACCATTGAAAATATAATCATACCAGCTTTAAATTGATATTTAATACATTGAAAGTGATGCAGAAACATCAGCAATATATTAATCAACCAAAGTTGATATGCCAAACTTTTTGCGCCGAGTCTATTTTGTAGATCCTACCCTGAACCTCAACATATTCAATTCTTTTAATTACTTTGCACCCTGCTATAAACTTTTAGCCCTCGAACCCCCTCACTTCGGTGTCCTTAACAATAATGAAAATCCCCATAGGCGAAAAACTGTGTTCCCCTACGATTTAACTGAAGCGCAAACACAGGAAGCCTCGGGCGTGGCGTAAAAAGCACGAAGGCTCACAAGTACAATTCAAACCTGAAGTATCTTGCTATTAATCTCCAAGCAGATTCCTCCGGTGGCATAAAACATTAACATAAGTTGGGAAAGGACTTCAGTCGACAGAGGGGTAAAATTTTGCCACCAATCTGCTTGGAGATTATCTTGCTATGTCTTCTCAGCCAAGAAACAAACATCGTAACCCAAGTTATACAGCATTAAAACTTACAGTTTCCGACTCGATGACGCGCACAGAAAAAATTCTATGGATTTTCAAGAACTGCCACGTACTATTTAGACTAGTTTAAAATCATTGTATAAGTTTAGTTTTTCCTCTGCATCCATAAGACCATATGTGGTCCTTTTGTGCATTTAGCCCTTGGGCATGAATATGCAATAAAGATTATCATATACATATACTATTTTGTGCCCGACCTACGGGGGTCGCCCAGAAATACTGTGTTCTGCGACCATATACTGTACCCTGCGATCTTAACTGGTTTGGGTAGTAATGGAGTACAGATCTAGGAGCGAGTGGGCCTGGTCTTAAAACTACGAAGGCCCAAACGTGCTTTGTGCACCCAAAATATCCCTGTATGTTAGGGCACATAGGTTGACGATTGATAAAGGATTTTCTAGCAGGCTGTGACAGAACCAACCACCGATATGGATTTAAAACAGTATTTCGGGTACCGAAATAGTTGAACTTTTGGAAGAGACGAACAAGATTGTTGTCCAAAATGCCGCGACGAATTTAGCGATCGTACGATGACGCGCAGCCTATGTGACCGCGCCATAACCCCACACCATTAGCGATGATCACTGAGTTCAACTGCCTGCATGAAAATTGGATTGTAAATAGCTAGCAGATCTATATGAAATTAGACATGTCCGTTTTCCTACGTATGGCTTTGTATTATAAAGTACTAATAGCG
>NC_049994.1:5224995-5253907 GCF_000003815.2 Branchiostoma floridae | reverse complement strand
AGCCCCGCTGCGTCCCAGTGTTTCACCATATATGGTAAAATGACCGTCGTTGACTCAACACATGACGAAACTGTACTAGAGTTGTATAGAAAAAATAGAATATAGACAGAGACAGGATATATACGCTAAACATCTTCAGGTCAGACATTTTTGTGTCGGGGTTATGGCGCTGTGAAGTAAGCAACACACGCACACACACGCACGCAAGCACGCACACACACGCACACATACACACACACACACACACACGCACACACACACACACGCACACACACACACACACACACACACACACACACACACACACACACACACACACACACACACAAATACACATAACGTTAACATACTGTAGTGTAGTAGTATCGTCCTACATTCATATCGTTTAAATTCTGCAAAATGTTTTTTAGAAATTGCATGATAGTTCTGTATTCCACAGCATCAATTTGCTTATTCTGAAGCTGCCTTGTGTGATTTACGATGTATGGTTGAAAACATTTTAAATTAATTTTTGGAAAAGACCGAAAAGTGATGCTCTCGTGGATGTCATCCATATATTCAAATCAACATGGCCTAACGTTAGCTAACGCCTGGAACGAATGTGTTATCATCAATGTTAATTGCCCATTTCTTCTTCCATATACATGTCCAACTTCATTTGGTTGAAGACTAAGCTCAGGACACGGATTGGGACGAGGGTCTTTTGGTTTAAGACGCAGTGGTCGCTTTTTGCTTTTGTTTGTTATGTTTGGGGGGGGGGGGGGCTAGCTCCTCAAGGGCAGGGGCGCTACAGTTGGTATTTAGCAAATTGTAACGAGGAGGCTACCCACCTCAAACATGTGTGTAGCACCAGGTGACCAGTCCCGCAATGTTCCGTAGAATATCCTGCGCGGAATCAATCCCAAACGACGAATAATACGGCGAAGAACGAACAAGGCAACCAAATTCCTTGACAAGCACTGTTATTGACAATGTATCTTCCTGCACGTGATATTTGATAATTTGATTATTAAACTGCAGCCAATCAGCGAAGAGGAACGCTCAGTAGCTTAGCCATGTTGCTTTCAGACCTGCAGTGGCGCCCTCTCTCCGAAAGGAGGAGGAACGCCCGCCTCACCTTTTTCTATAAAGTAGTCAACAATAATATTAACATAGACGCCAGCAATATTCTGAAGCCTGCCCAAGGGCGCACCCGGGGTAGTCACGACTTCAAATATCAACACATATTTGCACGCACCGATATCTACAAACATTCTTTTTTCCCACGCACAATTCCCGAGTGGAATGCCCTGCCTGGCACGGTTGTAAGCGCTCCCAACGTTGAGCACTTCCGTGCCAGGCAGGCGGCCTGCCCGCCCTAACCCGGGAGCCTCAGCTCCCCCCCCCCTACTTTTGCCCCTCGCGGGGTCATTTGGGGGTATCCTATGCAGATGCAGATGAATATTAACGACGTCTGCCATTGTTCACCGATTAAGGTATTTTCCTCCATAATCCAATTAGATAGCGCGTTTTGAATTAGCCATTAGTATCCCAAATCAAAGTTGATTGGCTGAAAAAAAGGCACGTGATTCTTTGGGATATTTCCATATGAAGTGCTCCGGATTGAATCGCACGCCCAGCTTGCTATCATTTAGAATTATTTGCCTTGCCCAGTGTCAACTACATTTTGACAACAACAGATAATTCATCAGATAGCAGAAAACATACTCAGGTAAGAGCAAATTATAGACCAGAAGTTACTGTCCAATCGTTGCTATATTTTACAGGGATTGTACATTATAGCAAGGAGGTTGAACCTCCTTGATTATACATGATGGGGTGTACATGTTTCCCATCATATTTTTACCTCCATGAAATGTCATGGAATGGAGGTTATATTTTCTGTTAGGTGTCTCTGTCTGTGTAGATGTTTACTCAAGAACGGCTGGATGGATTGGTTTCATACTTGTTGTGTTGGTGCGGTGTGATGAAAGCTTGAAACAATGAGATTTTGGAAGCCGTATCTGTCGTTATAATCGATGTAATAATGTCAGAAATCACCCCTATATTTGAGATATATTGGTACAGGCATCGTGCTTTATGTGTTTGTTAATGGGCTTAGCTGCAAGCAGATGGTGAGGTGATTTCTATGACAGCTGTATGGGGAACCCCCATTAGTTTTATTTATGTCTGCTTAGGACCGTTTCAAATATTTGTAACAGTTGGCACATTAGACCCGCTGTTTGCCCATCCCAACATTCTAGATCAAGTCAACAACCAGCTCTCTTGGTCACAACACATACAGTACAGTGCTTCCAAGGCTAACAAGACGTTAGGCTTTGTGAGACGCAATCTTTATAACTGCCCCAAATCAGTCAAAACAAATGCATATACATCCCTTGTTAGACCGCATTTAGAGTATTCCAGCGCTGCCTGGGATCCATACCACAAAGAGCACATTGCTAAGTTAGAGTCCGTTCAAAAAAGAGCGGCCAGATTTGTCACAAATTCGTATCATAGTTATGATAGTGTCACCAAACTTGTCTCTGATTTGGGGTGGGACACCTTACGCAACAGAAGGACAGCAAATAGATTAACGATTTTACAGAAAGCAAGACACCATAAAGTAGCCCTACCGGTCGAAACTCATCTAAAGCCTGTACCGCGCCAATCGCGACACTCAAACCCAAATTCTTACAAGGCTCTACCTTTTCACAAAGACTGCTACAAACATTCCTTCTTCCCACAAACCGTGAGAGATTGGAACTCTCTACCGTACGAGGTCACGGAGATCACAGACGCTCCAAAGTTCAAGGAGGCAGTTCTCCAACGCCTCAGGGAACATTAAGGCGCAGCACTCCCCCTGGACGCTTTGCCCCAACTGAGGGGCGTTGTCCAGTACCCAATCAAGATCAAGATCAGAACATCTGTTTTTGGCTGCGTAACCCGGAAGTTTCGTTAGTATGCTGGGCAACTGTTTCCCGATGCTGGGCAACTGTTTCCCGATGCTGGACAATTTGAATATGATAAATAACTTTGTATTTAGCCACTTGTGCCTTTGGGGACCTGGTGTGTTATACTTTGTTTGCGCTGTTAGATTTTGTGGTCCGTGTGGCTTATGCTGATTGTGTGTTGGTAAGTACTTGCATTATTATATATCGGGCATCAACTTGTCCCCGTATCCTACATGGTTGTCGGATATTTCATGTCCTTTTGGTTGTGTTGATGATGTGTTTGTATCCTGTATTGTATTTCTTGTATGTCAGTAGTGTTTTTGTCATATGTCATATTATGACAAATCATACAGTTGCGATTTATCCCAGTATGTAGAACATAATGCCTGTGTTGGAAAATGAGTGGTTACTGTCTGTGGTTTTCGCACCTATATTTTGTTCCCGTTTGCGATATTGATATATGGTTTGGTGTGCCCGGTGTTCACAGTCGTCCTACGATGCACGTTGGTCCCTTGGTTTTCTCGTATGTGATATTATGACAAAGCATACAGTTGCGGTTTTACCTAATATGTATGACATATTGCTTGTCCTGGAAAATGAGTCGTTACTGTCTGTGATTATCGCAACTATAGTTGACGTCCCGTTTGCGATATTCGCATACGGTTTGGTGTGCCTGTACACAGTCGTGAAACGATGCACGTATCAGAAATCACCCCTATAATTGTAATATACTGGAACAGGCATCGTGCTTTAAGTGTTTGTTAATGGGCTTAGCTCCAAGCAGATAGTGAGGTCATTTCTATGACAGCTGTTTGGGGAATCCCGAGTTTTGGCTGTCTGTGTACAAGATTACTCAAAAACGGCTGGGTGGATTAGTTTCATACTTGTTGTGTTGATGGGGTGTGTTATGTGTCTCTGTGTACAAGATTACTCAAGAACGGCTGGATGGATTGGTTTCATACTTGTTGTGTTGGTGGGGTGTGATGAAAGCTCGAATCGATAAGATTTTGGGAGCCGTATCTGTCGTTATAATTGATGTAATAATATCAGAAATCACCCCTATATTTGAGATATATTGGAACAAGCATCGTGCTTTATGTGTTTGTTAATGGGCTTAGCTGCAAGCAGATAGTGAGGTGATTTCTATGACAGCTGTTTGGGGAACCCCCAGTAGTTTTATTTATGTCTGCTTAGGACTGTTTGAAATATTTGTAACAGTTGGCACATTAGACCCGCTGTTTGCCCAGCCCAACATTTTAGAACATCTGTTTTGGGAGGCGGACAATTTTGATTGTGATAATAAATTGCATGTATGTACTTGTGCGTTTGGGGACACAGTATGTTATATTTCGTTTGTGTTGTTAGATGTTTTGTGTGCGCCTTGCGTTACGCGGACGTTTCGTTAGTATGTAATTGGATGTATTACATATCTAATATGTGGATGTGTTAGGTAATCCCTTATCTGAAAAGTTGTTGCGTATAGCAACTGGTTAGGGTAATGTAACATTTAACTCCTTAAAGCAACTGTTTCCCGATGCTGGGCAATTTGAATATGATAAATAACTTTGTATTTAGCCACTTGTGCCTTTGGGGACCTGGTGTGTTATACCTCGTTTGCGCTGTTAGATTTTGTGCTCCGCGTGGCTTATGCTGATGTTGTGTTGGTAAGTACTTGCATTATTATATATCGGGCATCAACTTGTCCCCGTATCCTACATGTAGGTATTGGTTGTCGGATATTTCATGTCCTTTTGGTTGTGTTGATGATGTGTTTGTATCCTGTATTGTATTTCTTGTATTTCATTATTGAATTTGTCATAATTGTCATATTATGACAAAGCATACAGTTGCGATTTTACCCAGTATGTAGAACATAATGCCTGTCTTGGAAAATGAGTGGTTACTGTCTGTGGTATTCGCACCTATATTTTGTTCCCGTTTGCGATATTTAAATAATTACACCACTTCTTTCCCATAACATATATAACTTTTATTCTCAAATACAACCAACTATAAACATACATACCATCCACAAAAAAGCAATAAATATTTCATGGAGGTATGAGGTCCCCGAACTCTAGTTTTTTTAATCATTTGACCAAGAAAAAGTGCAATGTAGTTTTTGTACACCCCCCATACGTATGGTGTGCGACTTCGACAATACAAGGCAACATTGGCTACTTGTTGATTGCTACAAACATTCTTCCACATTGTGTATCCCATATGTATAATGTACAACCCCTATAAATAATCTCGTCAATGACTGCAAGATTGATTGCAAAACAAATTAAAGGTTGAGGGGGGGGGGTGAATCCCGTGATGTCATAAATTACGTCTCTGGGCTTTCAAACGTGATTTATGTAATATTTACCCCCATGGTACAGTCCGTCCTTGGTGACCAACCTGAAACAGGTATGCGTCATTTCCTTTTCATAACAGAGAAAATAGTGTCGAAGCGTCGGGTTAAGGTCTTGTCGAAATAGGTTTGTTAGTTTGTTTGTCATCTGTGAAAAAAAGTCTTCGAAATCAACAATTATTGACTAGTGTAGTAGTGTTTCTCTTTAATATTGGTGTGCTTTTGCGATAACTGTTTGTTTCATACTTTGTGCGATTCAACCCCCTTCAAATAAGTCCATGGTTCAGTAGCAGATTACATTTATAGTCACATGCATATGTGTAAAGCCGTCCCAGGCTTTTTACAGGTTCCTGTTGGATTGTGGGAATGTCTTGGTTATTTATTGAGAAAACTCTGCTGCTGATTTTCCCTTTCCTTAATGACAGACTTCTGGATTTGCTGGGCTTAAATCGCATCTGCGCCCACTCTATTAACTCTTCTAACCTCTGCAGCACCCGTCTGGTACACGGGGCACTCCTGAGAATGCTGGTCACATCGTCCACGAAAGCCCTGAGTGGCGGAAGTCTTTGTCCTGAAGGCAGTTTTATTCCACCTGCCACGTGACTTTTCTTGCACCTATGAGGAATATTTCAAAACCCAGAACAAAAAGGAGAGGTGAGATGGTGCAACCCCATTGCTATTCCCTTTTCCAACTGTTGCCATCCTGTAGTGAACTGTGGTGTGGTTACACTAACTCTGAAGTCCTGGAAGTAGTTCTGAATCATGGTTCTAATGGTCTCTGGCACCCAGAAGAAGTTCAGTGCCTAGTGGATTACGCTGTGCGGTACTGCCCCATATGCATTGGTGAGATCTAACCACACTACGTGCAGGTCCTCCTTTTGGCGTCTTGCCATCTGAATCTGTTGCCATATCGTGCTTGCGTGTTCAATACATCCAGGGAAGCCTGGCACCCCTGCCTTCTGGACTTCAGTGTCAATGTAACTGTTAACTGTTGGCGAGCAGGTAGGTTATCATCCGCTTTGTTAAGATGGAGAAAAACAGCTTTCCCTCTACATTCAAAAGTGATATATTTCGGAACTGCTTGATGTCTGTGGAAACTTTCTCTTTCGGGATTAGTACTCCTCCTGCTCTTCTCCAAGCACTAGGGGATAAACTGTTTCTTCCACGCAACTCTAAATAGCTTCCAGAGCAGTCTCCCAATCTTTGGACACTTCTTGTATATCTGATAGGACACACCGTTTGGTCCTGGTGCTGAACCAGCCCTCGCTTTCTTGATAGCTGTCTCCAACTCACTCCACCTGGAGAGGGATACATCAAATGGTGTTTCGGGTTCAGTTGGTCTGGGCACATACCCTGGGGACCCCAACTCTTAATCTCTCTGGGGATCGCTGTACGTTTGTTTGAGATGCAACTCCAAATCTTCCCTAGAAATCTGAAGAGAGCCTCGATCCTTTCTTTTCCTCAAGCAAGTTTCTGGCAAACTTGTATGGGTTTTTGAAGAATTGGTTTCTCTCTTTGGCTTTCCTTTTCCGCTTTCTTCCTAGTCTCTCGGCTCTCCTAAGGCTTTTCAACTTCGATTTGATTTCTTCCCATAACGTCTCTAGACCTTCCTTCTCTTCTTGCTTTGCTTTTCGCCATCTCTTCCTCAACTGGCGACGTCTGCGGACCAATGTTGCAATCTCTCTCTCTCTGCGACTCGTCTGCTTTTCACGGGCCTCTTTTCCCGCCTTCTTCTATGTGCCGAACCTTTCGCTGCAGTAGCTGTACACTAAATTGTCGAACTGGTTAAGTTTCCTATCTACGTCGCCTTTCAGCCCCTGCTCGAGGATCTGATGTAAATCGTAATCTAACTTCTCCCATTCTTTGTTATTCGCTCTGGCCACTTAATCTTCTCTCTCCTCTCTGGAGCTGGTTCTTGTGGACAGGGAGTTGTCCCTGCTACTACTTCCTGCTGTGAGACTGGCTCTACTCTAGGTTCCGGCACTGTCCGCTCTCTAACTTCATCTGCAGACGCCAGGGGGGTACTACTACTGCCCTGGCTTGGTGCTTCACTGGTGAGGTCTTGGGTTCTGTGGGTAGACACCTGCCCCATGTCCTCTTCCGTCTGACCAGTTGACACTGTGCGGGTGTGTTGCCTCTTACCCTGGCAGTTCGTTTTCCCCTGGTGAATACGCAGGCCCCTATAGGTGGTGTCTTTCTTCCATCCGCAGCTGCAAGTCCTCATCACCACTTTTCTCTTGTCGATTGCCGTTTGGAGGCCGCTTCGGACCCTGGTCGTTTCCATTCTATCTGTCCCAACAGGTTCATCTTCCATCCCGGCTCTCTCTCTGAGTGATTGATTGAGTGAATGAATGAGTGATTGAGTGAGTGATCGAGTGAGTGAGTAAGTGAGTGAGTGAGTGAGTGAGTGAGTGAGTGTAATGAATTATTCAATGGAAGACCAGTGCTGTAAAAACTTCAGCTCTGGGCTTCCAGTGCTGACGTTTATAAAGCACTGGAACGTTCCAGTGCTGAACGTAATATCGTGTACTAGTAGCATGCGTCCGTACGGCTATCTCAGTTATTTCCTTTAGACTTAGGTATATCTATGTGTGTTATTTAATCTCCAAGCAGATCTTGCGTGGCACTAGCTTTAGACTAGAGTAGACACTTGTGATATTGTTAATTGTGTATACAGTTAATGGCACTCAAGTTTCTTTTCTTTTGGTCAATTGATACGAAAATTTTAAATCAACAAATCACATATTCTATACTTGTGGCAAAGTAGTGTCTTTTTAGTCAGAGGTAGACAACTAACAGTTGGTCTATCTGTGTGGTAAAGAGATCGCTTGTTTTTTTTACAAAGAATAGGTAGTTACAGGTGGACGACACATTCTGCTTGTGCGGCAAAGTAACATCATTTAAAAAACAATAGGTAGTCAGAGTTAGACAACTAACAGTTGGTCTATCTGTGTGGTAAAGAGATCGCTTGTTTGTTTTTTTACAAAGAATAGGTAGTTACAGGTGGACGACACATTCTGCTTGTGCGGCAAAGTAGCATCATTTAAAAAACAATAGGTAGTCAGAGTTAGACAACTAACAGTTGGTCTATCTGTGTGGTAAAGAGATTGCTTGTTTTTTTTTTTACAAAGAATAGGTAGTTACAGGTGGACGACACATTCCGGCTTGTGCGGCAAAGAAGCATCATTTAAAAAACATTGTATAATACAGTTGTCCATTTATATTTTGTTACAGAATGTAAGTTCTTTTCACCAACTTTATACATTTTATACTCGGTTTCCAGTGTAGAATATTTGTCAGCACTGGATTTCCAGAGCTGAAATGTCCTCAGCACTGGAAATCCAGTGCTGATTGTAGTCTCAGCACTCGGTTTCCAGTGCTGACAGGAGGGCTTCGAGTGCTGAAGCTGCCTCGGCACTGGATTTCCAGTGCTGACGCCGGCTCAGCACTGGACTTCCAGTGCTGACGACCACTTCAGCACTGGTGTTCCAGTGCTGACAGAGGAGACCGTTACTTTTGTATATTTGCCTGTGGTGGGAAGTTTCTTGATAAAACAGAGGCCACCATAGGGGTGGACTTTCGGGAGAGGACTCTGGAGATCAACACAGAAACGACAAGAGTTCGTAGACCTCAGGCCTGCATGAAATCCTGTGTCGCGACGCGAGGATGCAGCTGTCAAACTATTCAGACAAATGTTGGATGCTGAGCATCCACTACATGACCTGGTCCCAGCTTCCAGATCAACTGCTACGGGACGATCACTAAGAAACAAAAACACTATCTCCATCCCCCCAGCTAGAACTAAAAGACTCCAGAACTCCTTCCTGCACAAAGCCATCAAGTTGTACAATAAGACTATAGACACTTAGCTTGTAATGATGGTGGTAATGATGGCACTCAATTGTTAGAGTTGTATATTTTTTTGTGTAATTTTATATTGTTCTTATGTATATATGCGGACGGATCAGGCCATATGTTTGTTGTACATTCCAACGCCATTCAGGCTACCACAATGTGTATGTCTGTTATGTTGTGAATCAATAAAGGAAATGAAATGAAATGTATTGGGTGTCTGTAGACATATTGTGTATTTTTTTCCTTTTGTCCGTGGTTGCGTGGTTGGAAAAGTGTTTTTTTACCGTGTTGGTTGTGCACCATGCAAAAGTCTAAAATTCCATTTTCGGAGTGTGTAAGTTTGGGCATGGATGAACATTACTTATTTTGGATTTCTTAAGCATGTAACCAACCACAGTACCTTGAAGTTGTTGAGACGACTTTTCCTACCTTTTTTTGTCTCAGATGGCCCTTGTAGTTATTCTGTCACGTATGATTTATTCAGTACTGATATCTTCCTATTTCAATGTACTGACCTAATGCAGCTGCTAAATCTCCTTAGTGTGGCAATGATATTCATTAACTAGAGTTCCACGAACTCATACCTTCGCCAAATGATGTATTCATTGTCATCAATTATGCAAATAAGTTAATTTCCATAAATGATGTATAGATTATATCCTTTGATCTCCATTATGCATAAATTATATTGGTTGATTCTCCACCCAAATAACAGATGTACACAATCTGCTCAGAAAGAAGGCTTTAATAGCATTTTGATAATTCATGCAAATGAGGTCTTCATTTGCATATTTTATGTTTAATGATGCCCACCTGTACATTAAACTTCCAAATGCCACAAGTGAGAAATTCCAGTCATTTACCAGTGGGATTATCATAATAGCATTTTCTCATTAATTATGCGAATTGGGTCTTTATTTGCACATTATTTACCCATCAACATATTTCTCTTTCTCAAAAAAAGACTATCTACAGATCCGTGCCTTTGCAAAAATGCCATTTTGGGCCCAAAACGGGCCATCTCGGCCGGTCTGGGGAAATTCCATTTTTGGACCCCGAAAACTTTCCGCAGGTCCGCGCCTTTGCAAAAATGCCATTTTGGGCCCAAAACGGGCCATCTCGGCCGGTCTGGGGAAATTCCATTTTTGGACCCCGAAAACTTTCCGCATGTCCGCGCCTTTGCAAAAATGCCATTTTGGGCCCAAAACGGGCATAAATATACAGGTTAAGGAAATAATAATTACAAAACGTCAAATTCTTTTTATATTAAATCAGTTTTATTCCTTTATCCAATCACACCGTTGGAAAATTTGACACAACACAATAGAATTCTTTCCATTCTGTAACATATGTGACCCTTGACTGGAGAAGTATGTATGCTAATTAGTGGCCTCCACCAAAGCAACATAACCTTAATAAAAAGAGCAAAATTTACAAATAACACATTCTCAACTAAAACGAGAAATTCTCCATACGATATCTGCAGATTGCTGTCACCTATCTGCAGACTGCATATACCTATCTGCACACTGCAGTCACCTATCTGCACACTGCAGTCACCTATCTGCACATTGCAGTCACCTATCTGCAGGTGCAGATAGGTATCTGCAGATAGCAGATACCTGACTGCAGACTACAGTCACCTATCTGCACACCACAGTAAATTTATAAGACTGCATACACTTATCTGTAGATTGCAGTTACATATCAGATTTCTGCAATCTCCATACACACAGGTGAATGTAATCAGTTCAGTCTGTAGGCTGTATATGTACATCAAAAGTAGTATGTTAAATTGTCAAGTTAATGTTTACTTACGAAAATAAGAGAACATAGAGCCCTGTTAACCTGCATCAGATCTGTCATACCTGACTTCTAATTACAGTTACTGACAAGCAGCCAAAGTGACTTCTGGTGGAAATCTCTAGGGCTAGCCCTTTGTAATAGCCATAGGCTAGTTGGGCAGCCCTGGCTGTGTGTTCGGTGCAGCCAAACCAATAAATAGATAAATAAATAAATAAATAATGGCTTTCCTGTATTTTGTAATTGCTATGCTTGTTTTAAAGGGGTTATTGTAATTTGGACACCTAAGGTCTCATTGATGAGTTTTTTTCTTCCCATAGACTTCTATGTTATAATTCGTGGTTTACTTGGGCGCGTTCAAAATGAAGCTATGCGAAATTTCAGCAGATTTTGCATTCTTTGTTGAGCACATTTACCCTATACCCAAAAAATTGCCAACGTCAACTATACATAGGTCAAGTTCTTTTTTTTTTATGATTAGTAAATCCCCACAAAAGGCTCTTTTTCCCTGCTATTGTAGAACCGCACCACTCAGAACCCAGGCGGCTAGCACTGTATACCTGCGACTTACCGCACGGCTGCAAAACTTTACCTGCTAATTTCTTCAGTTACAAACAAGCTTTCACCAATCTAACTTTTGAGATTAGTTCCGCTGGCAAAGGGGGATTTATTTCTCACCGCTAAACACACAAGTCTATGCAGGTGTTTATTTTTTGGCTCTTTGAAAGTTTGAGTTCATTTTAAGTGTTTAGGCAGACCCTTAGTCTTTGCCTGGGTACCATCCTATTTCTACCGGGGCTCCTTACACACACTTCCCTAAAGGATAACGAGGCACAGTAAGGAGCCCCGGTAGAATACGGATGATACTCAGGCTACCTTAGTCTTACAAATAAAGGCAATTTTTGAGGGGCGACATGAAAACCCTTGTTATATGTTCCTTAATGTCTTGTGAAGAATTGGCCTTCTTGGTGTGCATATTGCCCCTCATTTATGCCAAAAATATTCATTATGAAAGAATACCAAGTGTCTATACATATAGGAAATGCCTGGGTAGGGTCTGCATGGGTTTATTTAATCATTAATGTCATTATTTTACAAACACACATGCTGCGGAATGCTGCAAAAATTCAGGTGTTTATACAATATATTATTTGATACATAATCTGTTGAAGATAACACTCCCTTCTCGAGTCAAGTCCCTTTGAAAAGATGAATAGAAAGCAAAAGAGATTGGAACAGATATGAAAGTTGTGTTAACATCCATAACATTACAGCATTGAAAAATGATGTGGAATACTTCATTGTTGCTTTCTTTTCAGAGAATTAAGTGCTCTAAAAGAAAGATTTTGTTTCTTCCAAGATCCAAGCTGGTTTGGACAGGCTAGGGGATATATTCCTCAGGCCCATGTTAGTGGTGTCATCATTAATTGGCCATGAAATGACTTAAGTCAACAATGTTCTCTGGGGGTGGGGTATCTTGAAATCTGTCTCAGAGGCAGCATGATATATTCCCAGCACCAGCACTGTAACTGTTTGTACTATACAATGTAAAAGCTGACACACTTATGTGTACCACTAGGTCGAAATTCAAAGTTCCTTCATCAAGTTCACTACAAGTTAGTGCACAAGCCATATCCAACAATTCAAAATTTTTGTTGTGCCTTATGATAGTTTTCAAATTCCAAGGAACACAATACACATATACCATATTATACCCTCATTGTTTAGAATAGATGGGTAGCAGATGTTGGGGCATGCAGGGCACTGACATACTGGACAGGATGTATCAGGTGTCCTTGCTTCAAGATCTATACTTCAAGCAGATGTTTGGGAAAATATATGATGTTTTCTGACCAGAAGAGGTTCCTCTGACAGCCACTTTTGCTGCTCAAAATTTTAAAAATAGTACGATCTTTCAACACAAGATCTGCCATCAGGTCTAGCTTTTGTCTTGTCCAAGATTGCCTTAAGCTGCTGAAAGTATATGGGAAAAAGGCTTCCCACAGAAAGATTCTACTCTCCAGAAACTGTAGACTAGCACTATTTTGAGAAAATTCTACAGATGTTTCATTACATTCTCCTCTGTCTATGAGGTGTTTGGAATCTAAAAAGAATGCAAGAGTCAACTTGATATTCAACATAATCCCTCCCAGCCCTAAATTTTCTGGGCAAACATCATCATATTTTTTTTAGCAAAAGATTACTTTTTGACATTGCTCAACAAGGTTTAAGTATAGAATCAATCTTAGGACCTCAATTTAGAAGGGACTCAAGGGGCTATGTCCCCTATATTCCAGATGTGGTCAGTTCCAGGCCAAGGAAATGCTGTCCTGCCTGATCCCTTAGGGGGTAATACAGACCAGGCGCTTGGAAAACAGACTCACACAACTTCTTTGTCTTTGTGGCCTGTAGCATGTACAGTCAAACCTGCCCGAGCGACCACCTCTTCTCAGCGACCACCTGGCCATTTCGACCGTTTTTTCTCGGTCCCGATTTTTTCTCCCATTGACGTAAGCATTAAGCGACCTTTCCTCAACGACCACCTGGCCAACGCGACCGCGACCGGCCAAACATGGGACCCATAACGGTCGCGTCATTTTCAACCTTGAGGTTATCATCGATCTTTGATGATAACTAGCGCCATTTTGTGCCGAAATCGGCCAGTTTACGTCGATGTAATGTTTAGAATAAAGATGGCGGCGGTCAATGGGGCAGTCTACTGTAATATGGGAGGAAATTTCGTTGTAAGAAAATCCAAATTTTGTTGTTACAGAAGTTTTTTTTTTTAAATCTCTATCATAAAGTGAACAAATGCTGAAACGTATATAGCCTCATACCTTTTTAAGAAAGATCTGTGTAGCTCATACCTTTTTAAGAAAGATCTGTCCATGTTGCATTCCTGCGTCTACGATCGTCTCAATATTTGTACACTAACGTTTTAGACAGTAGGGGAACTTTGATTCTGTCAGTTACCATACAAGCCTTTATGCGTCGCTGTGTTCTTGATCGCCGTATCTGAAATAACTACCGTGTACCTTTCGCGTGCATGTGCGTGTTGTATTTGACATTAAAGACCTCGCTTACTTACTTCTTTGCGTGCGTGTGCTTGCTACTTGCCATTAAACACAACGGAAACCATTTATGCTATGCGTCGGGCATGTTTTGAGTCGATACTCTTCTCAGCGACCACCTGTCCAAATCGACCGCTTTTTCCCGGTCCCCCGGGTGGTCGACTTGGGCAGGTTTGACTGTACATTTGGCCCAGTGAGAGACAGAGGAGCTAGCTCCAAGACAATGATATGAGTAGAGTTGATCTATCCTTTACAATTAGATTTTGATGTCTAGCTATGATAGCTAGGTGAGAGGTCTAGCTATATATACTGGACAATCAGACTCCCCGAAAAATTAATTTAATTGTATGTAAAGGTATGTTTTACATGTATATCATAATACAAATGATTGTGTACTTATCAATTCTGACTTTTCTAAGTTCCCTTTCTATTTTTCTATTAAACAAAGCCAAACACAATGTACAAAAGGCAACCTGATAATGAAATTACAGACAAAACAGGTAAATATTAATTTATTGTTTGGTTGTCAAGCTCATTTCAGATTTTGAAAAAAAGAGCAAGATACAATGTACATGTACAGTGTGTGCATGTACACATACTTTTGTAGAGTAGAGTAGACCCTGTCCTATTAAAGATGCACACACGTACAGAGTAATCTAGGGATTGAAATTTGAAAGTGTTACATCAAGTGTCAACATGTGTGTAATAGTAATACAACCTTCTCTGTGTTGAGGACAACATGCATGTGGAACTTCATCTGGACCAGATTAGTCATGTTTGGCCTCACATTACAGGAACTAGGATTTTGATGTACCATTGAATCTTGAGGGAAAAGACATTAGTACTCTACTCTGCAAGTACCCGACACAAGCTTTGATTAAGATACTGTAACCATTTTGCTATTACAGAAGGAATTTGTAAATATTTAACATTAGTGAATACTGCCTTGAAATGTGTTTGAGACAATCCCGGCGTATTTGCTACTTCATCAGATTCTTACGAACTGGTCTGAAAGTCAGGCAACTGTTGAGCATTCTATTCATCATTGTCCTGGCCTAATGTCTCGCGGGGGATTTAAAAGTCAGGACTTTCTCCCATTCTTGACCCTTCTTGAAAGACAGGCAGGAGAGAAGAAAAATCCTCCCCTGGCTCCTGGAATTTGTACATGGGCCCCCCAACACTATTGCCACTAGGCCAACTGGTTTAATTGGTGGCACTTGAACACCACTGTTACACTCCACCCCTTTTCTTTTTTAGATTCATCCTCGAATCTCCGAGTTTGATATTCCTGTCCGGCATACTTTGCCATTACTCACAGGGTCAGAGTGCAATCACTGAAACACTAGAGGCGAGTAGAAACAGTTTCTAACTCCCAGGATTGGACTGCAGCACCAGATGCACAGGTCAGTTGGTGGCACTCCAGGAACTGCTAAGTGCTACTTGGATCAATTTCAAAATTCTTTGAACTATAACCCTGTTAACGTCACAGTGGGACACTTCCACAGTCTTCCACTGCTTCCAGAAAAGAAGTCAATATAACCCCCAAAGCTTACATTGTAGCTCTCAGCAGTCGAGATTATTTCTAGAATAGCCACTTGTTTTTACTTGTCACCATTGTTATCTATACCAAAGTCTTTTATTTTCAGTATGTTTACTATATATTCTGTATGTTTCGTGTTGCAATTAGCCTTCAGGCAAGAACTTGCAAATAAAACTTTCTACATTAGAATCACAGGGGATAGGCCAATATTAGTTGACTTTTCATTGAATTTTGGTTCCTAAGTTTACCGTCAGCACCCAGAATAATAGGTAGTTTGGGTGCCTCTGAGTTTTGACTCAATAAGTTCCGATCCAGCTCCATAGGATGAGTATTACCAACGCCCTGGGTAGGCCTTGTTAATGTTATGCAACATTTTGGTTATGCGTAAAGACCGATGGGAATGCGGGAGTAAGAGCCAGAGGAGTGTGCTGAAGTCATGTTCTTGCAAGACCCTGTGTCTAGGTGACTTTGTACCATGTACATGTAGCTTGTCATCTCCTATATGTGTCTTAAGAAATAGATATTTCTTTTCTTCCTAGCTAGTAGACATACAGAAGATCGATGCCTAAAGATAGATTTGTACACAAAAACTGACTGGGCAGGCTACCAACTGTGAAGATGCTCCTTAGGTCTGTTATCTTTGAGCAATTGGCCATGATATCAGGCTGCTCTCTTACGTAAACAATGTTCTCTGGAGGCTGATCTCAGAACCTCATGGGGGAAGTTATGTGAAGGCCTTAATGGTAGATTTTCCCTGGCCCAACATGATATTCCCAACACTTCTGACTGGAAATGGTTGAAAGATGCAGCTTTCATCTCCAAGACTGTAAAAAGTGTAAGCTGACACACCTACTCTGTACATTAGGCCATAACAAGTACTTTATGTTGGGTTGTAGCCTAATGGTTGTACTTACAAGTGACACTAGGGATGTGGCCATGACTGTAGTTGTAGACTGACATTTATGGTGTCTATTTTGAAGATTCAGCCATCTAATGTTTTTTTAGTCATTTTGTTTTTTTCCCTATACAATTAGACTTCTATCACTTTTGCAGTCTGCAGGGGATGCCATCCACAAAATTTACTTGCTGTGGCCTTAGGTGGAACTTCAGATTAAAAGTTTATTCACTCACTACTGTGTACCAAACAACATTCAATGCTTTGTTTTGTTTGCTTCAGTTCTACAGATTTTCAAGTTAGAGTACATGACGTGATTGTATAGATTTGGCAGTAGACCCTGATGTCACTAGGGCACAGGACATCAGGTTATCTTGCTGACATCTAGGATCTAATCTCTAAGCAGATGTTGGGCTAGACAAATGTTGCATGTCCTCATAAGTCTTCTGGAAGTTTCTATGTAAACCACTACCCCAACTTGGAAAGAAGGACTGTCAGAAAACCTAGATGCAGATCAAAAAACATTGCCATCTTATTATAATCTTTCTTCCAAGGATTGGACTTTTTGGAGATAAATTTAACTTCTTTCTGCTCCAGGACTGCATAGGAGCTAAAAAAGGTGGATACTGGATAACAATAGTCTCCAAGCAGACCCTACGGTGCCTTAGAAATAGTATCAAAGCTGGCAAGGGACTTGGTATAGCGGCGCCTGTTTGACTCCCTTAGCCGGATATCTCCCTTTGGCCAGCTATACTCCTTTGCCAGCTTTGATACTATCTCTAAGGCACCGTTGGGTCTGCTTGGAGACTAGATAACAGGTCAAGTCAATTCAAAGTCAATTGCACAACATTTGTAAAACTGGTACAAAGTAGGGCAAACATACGTAGGACTGGTCACTGACATGTTTAGCTAAACATGAAAAAGACTTCCACTTACATTTAGGGAATCTTCATAACGTAGACTCTAAAGATTACGGAACGTATTATAATCATGAGGAAGACTAGAAAATTGCTACAAGTATGAAGTGCAAGGGCAACATATTACAAAGGAGGTGCAAATGTTCTTCATTCCAAAGGAAAATTTCTTTTTTCTCTCTTTCTTGATGAGGTGTTAAGAATCCATCTAAAAGTCAGCTATAATATAACGTTAGGGTTTGAGTTATAATCTGTGGAAATCTGTTAAAACAATTTTGCCTTCAATTTTTGTCCAAAGTGATGGATAAAATGTAAATTCTATATAATTCTATTCAAGGTGCACTGTGCAGCTCTCATGCAGTATCTTTTTCTTCAATCTATGAAAGGGAGAAGTCACCACCAGCCTTTCCTGAAGAACAAAGACACTTACACTGACCCATCCCACTGGGAGGTGTGGGTTTCTCCCACATGCCGGCACTTTCTGAGCCATGCTTGCCAGGCAGTGGGCATTAATCTGAGGTCACAGAAAGGTGAACACATGTGACCATATCATATTTCAGTACAGGTGCCCTCAGTTTGTTCAAACAAGGAGCCTTGGTTCAAACATGTGTCTGACTTAGATAACTTGTACAGTATTTTTGTTTAAAATGACATTTTTCTTTTAACAAGAATTTCCTTTCACAAAACAATAATACTATCTGCATAAATGCATCGTCTGAGCAGAACTCCTTGAGGTTGCCCAGGTACCCTGGGGGTCAGCGGGGATAGGGCAGCTAGGACAGTTTATAATGGCCCAAGACAGTCAGCACCATAGATCTCCTATTAGCGTCCTGGGGAGTCTGATAACTAAAAAGGTCTACTGATAACTCCTTCAGGCTAAAACTCCCCGGAGCGGGCCTGACTGTCTTGGCTCCCCGAACAAAACTCGCTAGCTACCCGGTCCTGTCTGGCTCCCAGGCAGGATAAGCTTTTGGTGATATAAGTATGTCAATCCTGGCAAAGGTAACAACAAATTCAATAATACATACTTATACTTATAGACTATAGACCAAAGACATCTATACTCTACTCGTTATAGTCTTTCAGCCCCTGGGCTTCCAATATACCTTGAAAGTAATGGTTTTTGGGGTGACGCTTCCGCAAATATTTTCCTCATGTCCAGTGCTGAAGGGGCACAATTTCCTGCATTTTCACGGGTAAAGTTTGTCTGTAGACAAGTTAAGTTAAAAAGTTTAAGTTTAATAAATGAAATTTTGATTACGCTTCACGTACAATTCATATGAATTACGCTTGCAGTATTCGAAAAGTTTCACTGACAGTGACATGACAAGAGACACAAAACAATTACCCCTTGCCGACTCTCTTTCTGTGATCACCTTTCTCCACTAAAGTTTCCCTGTGGAAAGTGACATGCAGCCAGATCAATTATACATGGTTTGGCTCAACCAAGGATGTGCACCATAGAAAGGGATTATAGCCAGGGAAAAAACTTTTAGTACATCCTAACTCAAGGTTTTAAAACATGACAAGAATACTTTTATAGGAAGAACAATGACCATGGAAGTGTACACAAAAAGCTCATTTTGACATTTCTTCCAAACCAACTTTCTTGAAACATACATTTTGTAAATCAACTCTGCTTCTTAGAAACCATTTCAATGTCATGAATTCAACATTTGCAAGAAGTATGTTCTACTTCGTATATTTGTAATAAAATATAATTTTTGAGGGTTAAAAACTGTGTTGTTGACCTTTTTCTGACCTGTTTGCTTTCCTTAGGTTTAAAAAAGACCCTTTGACCTGGTCTGAACTGTATCATATTTCCTTGTGGAATGGTTGAAGCAGGCCTGGACCACTGGACAGTCAACACAAAACAGATGTAATAGCGACAGTACACAGCTCCATCTATTGTAGGTACTGTAAATGCAGAAATGTTTGCGGTGGATTAATGTTCGCGGTTTCTGCGGTGACCATTTCACCGCGAACTTAAAACCACCGGAACATTTTTCTACTATAGTATTAGACTGCAGTCTATGGTGTTACCGCGAACTTAAATCCACCACGGACAGTCCTTTCTGCCGCTAACTTAAATCCCCGCGAAATTAAATGCATTTACAGTAGTTCAACAATCTTCAGCCAGACTGACAACTATGACAAATAGTAAAAGATCAAACTCAATGGTCACTTCAGCCTATTTAGAGGCAGACCAAAGATACTAATGAAAATAACAGATTTCTTGTTTCTCTATGGTACAAGGTGTGCATACATGTACATGTGTACATGCTGTTATTAAAAGGCAACTTTATGTGTATGAGGACAAAAGGGGCTTAAGTTCAACTCTTCAATAAGAAAACAATAAGGTAGTTTTGTGATGACTTTTGAGTCTACAAGTACATCCACCAGCCTGACAGTTTTCTGCAATATTTTCTCTGTCAGAGGCTAAGTGGGGTCCCATTACCACCCACATGGGACTGATACAAATCTATCAGCCATGCCATGTTACACGCTAATCCTTAAGTAAATCCAAGCAGCAGCTAAACCAGCAGGGGTGTCAGCTACTGGTGAATGACAAGACTTGAAGTCAGTGGAGAAAAGGAAAGAGTCCACTTAGCTATAGGACTTTTGTGAATTAACCAGTCTATTATAGAATACATGGGGCATTTCATTTTCAACTGTCTTCAAAGAAGAAGTCAAACCCCGTAATAGCCACATAGACTTAGTACCCTATTCTGTATCATTTGTACATTCAACCACTTAATATTTGTATGTTAGAATTTAGTTTATCTACATGTTCTTAGACTACATTCATTCATTTCATGTATTTAGTCTTTCTTCTCTTGCAATTAGCCCAATGGGCATGAATTTGCAATAAACATTATTAATAAACCTTTTGAATGAACTTTTTTTCACAACTTAAAGAATGTGCCGTACTTATTGAAAAGACTAAGGGTCCTTCCCAGTGTAAGTGGTTCAAAACCACTACACTGGGAAGTCCTATGGCCGCACGGGCACCTGGGCAATTGCTGTCATATTGAAGTCACTTGAGTTAGCGCCGAATGGCAGACACTCCAGACCCTTGCAACAGTTGTAACCGATCATTCATCTGTTCATTTATTCCTTCATTATGTTATTCAAAGTCTACTCTGATCTGATTTTCTGACTCGCTCTCAGCCATACATGTACGGGTTGGTCATTAGGCATTACTGACTCCTGAAAATATCCTATCATGATGGGACTAAGAGAGATGCCATAAAATGGTTCTTATAAATTACTGGACATTGTTATATGAGCAGTGGACAAAGTGTTTGCGTCAAAATTACAATAAGCCCTTTGATTGAAAGTTTGAAATGAGCCTGGCAAAATATAGGAATCATGATAATGATAAGTTGGTAACTAAGAAAGTCTTGAGCCTTCAGCACCCGAGCTGCTGAGTAACTGTACTAATTACACTGATGAAAGGTCAGTTATGACAGATCTGTTGCAGGTTAATAGGCCTCTGTGTTCTATTATTTTCATAGTAAACATTAAGTTGTAACTCACTCAGGTGCAATGGCCTAGTGGGTAGTGGGTAGAGTGTTTGCCTTGCATTCGGTAGGTCATGAGTTTGATCCCTGGCCTGGCCGAGTCATACCAACTTTTAAAATGGTACATGCTGCTTTCTCTGCTTAGCACTCAGCATTCGGGAAAGAGTATGGAAGTTGAACACACACCACTACCAGTGGACTAGCCCCCTGCTGTAGTGATTGCATTGTGTGGCCCAAGGGCTACTGAAATGGAGATGGTTACTGCCCTATGCACCATCATGCGTGGGAAGGACTTTTAATCATTAAATTAATGATTTAAGGTACATTTTGAACTAGTATACAGACTAGGGGTGGGTACCGGTACAGAAAATTCAGGTCCAGGTCTGGTTCAGGTCCAGAGGATCAGGTCCAGGTCCAGACCTGAACCTGGACCTGATTCAGTATGACTCATACCAATGGTCCATTTCACTCAAAAGAAATCTGTTTAGTAGAGTATAAAACTCACACTGGCGTTTTAAAATCCTACAACGCTAACTGCACCTGTACGATTGGCTGCAAAACTTGGTAGAAATTACTATAAACTCTACTGTACTTCACTCTTGTTATTTTCTTCCACCTGCAAGCGCCAAAGCGTGTGAATGCCTGATAAAATAATCTGTTAATTTTCTAATCGGTCCAACATCCAGTTCACCTAATTTTTTCAGGTCCGTTTTTTCTGGACCGGTCCAATAAGAAAAAACGATTTTGTACTGGTACGCTGTACCGATACCCAGCCCTAATACAGACTATATCCATATAGTCTACAGATAGGTGTATGCAGTCTTCACACATTTACTGTAGTGTGCAGATAGGTGACTGCAGTCTGCAGTGAAGTATCTGCTATCTGCAGATACCTATCTGCACCTGCAGATAGGTGACTGCAATGTGCAGATAGGTGACTGCAATGTGCAGATAGGTGACTGCAATGTGCAGATAGGTGACTGCAGTGTGCAGATAGGTATATGCAGTCTGCAGATAGGTGACAGCAATCTGCAGATATTGTATGGAGAATTTCTCGTTTTAGTTGAGAATGTGTTAAATATAGTCACAAATATAATCATACATTTATAGTGTACATCTGACTATATATCTGGAATAGATGATTATGTACTAGATTGTATATTAGCTATACACATCTAGATGTTCAAAATTTACAGTTTCAAACATACTTGGTCAATTGTACTACAGTCTATACACTTCAAAAGTTACAGAGAGATCAACTGACAAAACCTTAGTTCAAGACTATTTGATTGGATTGAGACCCAATTACGATCAACTCACATGACAATATGCTTGATTCCAGTTACGGCGGCCATTTTGGATTTCCTGGGGCAATTCCTGGTCATTGCACCAAAATGAAGCTAGCCTGGCCATGATTGAAAGCATTTATGATAGTTAGTGCTCTAGTATAGGTAGGCCATCTTCAGTTGTAGTTTTGCCCCTCTAACTTGAAAATACTGCAGAATAATTGTGCCTGTCATGTAAAAAAGGCCAGATATTTGCAGCTACTCTCTCATTGGTCAAATCTCTAATTGCCATGATCTCATTGGTTGAACTTCTAATTATGATGGACAGTCGGGATTGGTCTATACAGCTTTACACTTACCATATGTTAATCTGTAACACCTTTAATTATTGTGCACACTTCACATAAATTACTCATATACTGGAACCAACACTACTCTCCAGTACATGCCTCTCCACTTAGCATCACAAAGGACATTAACTTTTCCTATGGTATTGTCTTACCATAGCGAACTATGCAAACATGATTTACATTTGAGTGAATTTTGCATACGATCCTTAGGAGTTAGTGAATTGACATGTTCAAGCAATTTTCTAGTTAGCTGTACTTGTGTTGAATTGTGATGCTGAAGAAGAGTGATGGGTATCACTTGAAACGTCCAGAAGTAAATCTCATAGTCTTGTTTAACCTCCTTGCTCATATTGAGTTGTATTAAAACAACACTACTGGGGTGTCTTTTCTTTGGGAGTATCCAGAGCCTCTACTTTCCTTGCGAACGCTCGGATATCCTCCGCTAGTAAAGCAGGCTGTTCGAAGGCCGGGAAATGCCCGCCGGTGGACATAGTGGTGTAGTGGACCAGGTTAGCGTAGCTCCAGGGGCACCAAGATTCAGGTACGTGGGACAACTCGTATGGAAATGCTGCCACACCTGACGGTACTGTCACTGGATGCCTGGAGAACAAATGGAGGAGAAAATGATTGATTTAAGGGTGATCAAAATGATCAAATGATCAAATTTAGCTCTTGGTTCTTATTATACATTTACTACATGTACTTCATTTTCTGTTTTTTAGGGGGGGGGGACATGACGTGTATTTAAGGTTGAATGAGATATTTTGTGGGGCCCTAGCTAACTTCAGACACCCCTATGTTCTGCTAGCCCAAAGTTTTGACACATCGATGTTCTGGTTAGAGTTAGGGTAGGGGTTAGGTTTAGGGTTAGGTTTAGATTTAGGTTTGGGTTAAGGTTGGGTTAGGGTTAGGTTTAGGGGTTAGGTTTAGGGATAGGGTTAGGGTGGAATAGCACCGTATTCCAAGGAGGTTAATTTTTGAGAAAGCATTTGTACCATATAATGTCCTTTTCCACTCAAAATGATCCTCTGTACATTGTACATACCCGATGGTCACGAGTGCTTTTCCAGCAAACGTCTCCTTGTAGAACCTCATGGATGAAGGGATGGTTCCTGTTACCCAGTACATCATCACACTGGTCAGCAACTCATCCTGGGGAGGAGAGCAAAATAGTGATCAAGGTATTCTGGGAAAGAGAACACACAGATGGAGGCTACACTGGGAAGGAGAAGGGAATATAGCTCAGGGTATCCTGGGATGGAGAACAGACATGCAGATAAAGTTTATACCAGGAAGGGGAACTACATATTGATCAGAACATCATGAGAAGAAAACTCCCAGATGAAGTTTCCACTGGGAAGAAGAACTAAATATTGATCAGAATATCATGGGGAGGAAAACTCACATATAAAGTTTACACTAAGGTTGTAAGAAAGAAATAATGATCAGAATATCATGGGAAGGAGAACATACAGATAAAGGTAACACTGGAAACGAGAACAGTTGCTCGAGGTATCCTGGGATAGGGAAGGAGTCTAAAAAAAGATGACAACTTAGAGGTTGAAACGAATACTGCGGTAATATCTGGGGAAGATTCTTCAAATAGCTCATTTATTTTCCTTTGTATCTCTCTGTACAGACTACTTAGTGGTTGATTAAAAGTCCTTTAATGGGCCTACTACTTCTTGATTTGATCCATTGACCACCTAGACCCTACTCTTTCATTCTATGAATATGACCAAATAAGCATGTTCTACCCCAGGGCCTGTACCTTGGTGTAATGTTTCTCCAGCCCCCCATCAGCCAAGTCCCTGTTTGCTGGGTTTGTCCAAGTGGAGAATTTCTCTAGAATGTAGGCGGCTAGGCCCACAGGGGAGTCATTCAGGGCAAAACCTGAAACAAAAGTGTACACAATACAATTATATCAAGTAGGGAAGACTTCTCACGGCGTTAGAGGAGTGACTCTGGAAGGTGTCTTCCTCCGTCTAGCAGGTGATGTTAGAACTCCCATTTCTGCTCATTGCTCATTCCACGTGCACATAGAGAGACACTCGCTCCATCATCTCAAGTGACCCCTTCTCGAGTTGTCTCTCCATAGAAAATGATGTATGGGCCATTGTTTCTTTTACATGATAGAAGCATGCCATTTGAAGTTTTCCTTTTAGGTGTTGTGACTGTTACGTTTCAGTCATAGCTATGTGAGCCACAGGAGGTACTGTAACTGCATTTAAGTTCGCGGGGATTTAATTTCGCGGTAGCGGGAAAATGGACTTTTCGCGGTGGTTTTAATTTCGCGGTAGCACCATGCACTGTAGTCTCTTACTGTTATGGAAAATGTTCACGTTGGTTTTAAATTCGCGGCCGCCGCGAAAACCGCGAACATTAATCCACCGCAAACATTTCTGCATTTACAGTATTTTGTATACATCTCTTGTGCCATTTAATGAATGTCATAGTCACTCTACTAGGCAGTCATTGCATGACAGTCACTATAGGTTACCGAATGCAAGGAACAACAGCGGGAGAACATTTAATTACAGATCAGTTAAACTGTGGAATCTGCTTCCCAGAGATTTCAAGATTGTCTCCGATACAAGCTTGTCAAAGAAGATGATAGACAATTTCTACGGATCATAATGGTTTTATTGTATATTAACCCTCTGACCTCAAGACTTCTTGACTTTATGTACATAAAATATGTACTGTATCTGTTTTGAGTGTATGATTTCTGTCCATCTACTTGTACAATGTATATACTGTGTTTTTTAATGAGCCATGGAAGATTAGCTCAATGAGCTAAAGGGTATCACAATAAACTCAACTCAGCTGGCCAGTCTCTAATTCATCGTAAAGCTTTGTCAACGAATTATTTGTTGAAGTATTATTGGTCATTTGGATTCTATGTTGCTTGATCTCCAGAATTCGTAGTTACTGACATTTTTTGTCCTGTTGTGCCTGTGACCCCTGTGACCGTTCACAGACTCGTTTTTTTAAAACAATTTTAATCCAATCTGGTGGCAGTGGCAGCAGTGTACATATATATAGGAGTGTTTGGTTTGGTTTTTCTGTTTTCCTAAATTCATGGTTCAGCATTGCCGGACCTTTTGACCATTAAGCCTAATTGCTAGATCCCCCTCCCCCAGTGTAACCATAATTTGAGGTGCCATACCTACAGTGTCCGGTTTTGATGCCTGTAGGTGGAAATAACCAGACTCCTGTAGTGTGAAAAGAAGCTGTCTACTTACAGGATACACCTAAAAGGAAAAAAAAAATAATAATAATAATCATAGCTTGCTTGTCCACGGGACAAAGGGATAAGACCGGAAGTTTTGCTGCAATTCCATAGAAAGCTGCTAGGGTTACCAAATTTCTTCCTTTTGTCTACCTACCGACATACCTAAATAATAAAATAAATAGATTTAGAGTTATGCTGTCCACAGACAGACAGACAGACAGAAAAACACATAAATATACAGATACATGCAATTAAAAACACATTTAAAAATAAAATACTTAATTTATATAAAAAGAATATTGATTTACAAGATTTTGCTCAACTTCTGCATCATTGCACGAACTTTGACTATTTTTGATGACCCTCCCTTTACAATTTGGTCTATCATGAGTAAATTGACTGACAAAATTGTACAACAGGCATAACGGTGGTCACATGAGAAAATTCTGTTCTCTTATTGGCCAAATTGCTAAGTGATTGACAGCCGGAACTGTCCAATGTTCACACTCAGTCTGTGTATTGAACATTTCTACTTTAGGATTATATTAGTCTAATCTTGTACTGTTCTACAGTGACTGTCTTTATTACAATGGATTTGAAAACACACCCTTTTGTAGTCCTCTTCTGTTAGTCCAGCCAATGAGGGAGCCACACTGCCCAGCATCATATAGAACACATACGCACCGCCCATTTCTACGTTCGGCATGTTCGTATGAAGTCCCTTAATAACGCTAAAAAACAGAAAGAACAGAGTTGGATGAAGAAATCACTTCGGACAACAAATGGAATTTGATTTCAATCAATTGGATCAAAATCACTTAGATTTACTTTAAAGGTATGCTACGTAATTATCTTTGTGTCCCCCCAAGTTAGACCCTCTTGGCTGTAAGTAACAACTTCCAGGCCTCCAGTAGGCACCCTAGGGGGTGGGCTAATGAGTTTATCACATTTCAGCTGGCTACAGGGGAAGATCTTCTTCTTTTCAAACACTCAATTTTTTTCCAGTTCAGAATAGGATATAATCATGCACTTAGTCTATTTTGTAGGGTATCAATAAGCTGAGGTTACATTCCCTTCAAAACTGCAAGCAATCTTGCAAAGATTACGTTTTTCAAAAACTCTGGTGCAACTGTCATCAGACACCCCACTGTGCAGTCAGGCACACAAGACACTGATAAGCCAGATGTGGGCGTGTTTCCCTAGGAAGCATGGAAGTCCATGTAGGAAGATCACAGTTTGTAGACATCATCTGACATGTTTGTTTGATGCACTGATGTTGCAACTTCTCTCACTGAGCCTTGGTATTCAATGCTAAAGGGTAGACTTAGCTTACTATGTAAAGAAATGGCAGGAAAATCTACTTTTTGTATTGTCCAAATATTACGTAGCATAGCTTTAATGGCAACGCTTTATTTTTTCGAAAATGTTATTAACAATACGTAATCTAATTCCAGAAAAATAATTTAATTCCAGACTCTAGGTCAACAACTTAAAAATGCTTTACCAAATCAAGTTAATTTCTTATTGAGTACATAGCAGGGAGTGACAAATATCAGGCGGAAGGCATTAATAGGTCCCGAGGGATGAGTTAAGTTATACATAACTATGGTATAATGATACATGATAATATATAGTTATGTATAATCATACATAAAGATTTTTTTCCATTATACACAATTGTACAATACCCATTTTACTCTTGAACATATCCCTTATTACCATTGGCATTAATAGTCATATAGTAAAGTTCTTCCAACACAACCCTCAATGATCACTGCTACGAACAGAGACGAGGGGGGATACAAACTGAGTCACATTTGGGACGGCATTCTCACTACTGCAGCGCCACCTACATTGGCTATAAGCTAATTGCAGCGAGGAGTAGATCCAGCCATTCTACCCTGATGAAGGTGCCTGATGGACACCGAAACGTTGGAAGTGAGTACTGTTTGGTTGTGTTTTAAGAACTTTACTATACGATTATGAATTCTGATCCTGAATGTACCTTGGCTTCAAGACAGCCATGTTCCGTGTGATCATCGAGCCCCAGTCTCCTCCCTGTACATAGAACTTCTCAAAACCCAGCCTTTCCATCAGCTTATGGAACATCTGGGCTGCAGCAATCTCGTCAAAACCTGTACAGAAAAGTTTTTAAAAAATTCATAGTTAAAGCTTTAAGCTTCTTCAGAATGTGTAAGTGAAGGTTAGACATCCAGGTAATAACATACGCCACAAAACAGTTACTCATCAAGCGACTTGATGTGACTTTGGAAATGGTCAGACGCTTTTTGATTAGATGAAAACGATCATTTTCTAATAACTACAGATTATTAGGTGATATCAAGATTCGCGAACGTTTGTAGCTTTCATCACTATGTACATGAACAGGGCTTGAAATACCACCTGCATATGCAGGTTTGTGCATGTAACATTGGAGCTGTACAGGTATTTCTGGTGTCTACCTGCACCTAACCTGCACTGGTCCATGTACTGGGTTTTATACATTAATGTCCTATCATGTAGGTGTATATGGATTGTTATTAGCGGCATTGACTGTTATCACCTATGAAGCATGAAAGAAAAAATAGTAATGGTTTCTGAACAATTGTACTGTGATCCATACTTCCTAAATCCAGAGTGGTGCAGGTAAAATTTTTCTGGTGCAGGTAATTTCTAAAAAAACCAGTGCAGGTATGCAGAAAAAGGTTTTTCGAGCCCTGATGAACATATAGCTTCATTGGCTTGTACCTAAGAATTTTCTGAAATATTGAGTCATAGAAAAAAATAATATTAGGGGCAATAAAACCTGATGACATCATCCATATGGCCCCAAAAATCATAATTAGAATTCTTTAATGCCCATAATATATCGGCATTTAATTAGATGAAGTTCAAACTCTTCTACTGGATAATATCAATATTTTTAATCAGACGTTTCGGAAGACGTCCATCTTCCTTCCTCAGTGAAATAAAAATGAAGACAAACAATTTCTCGGAACAAAGAATAATTCTATGTTCTAAATAAACAAAAAAGGTAACGGCTAATGAGTTCTAAAATAAACAATACAGGTAACTATTGAGGTGTTCTAAACAAAGTTCTAAATAAACAAAAAGGTAACTGACAAGGTTCTATGATACATTCAAGCAAAG
>NC_049994.1:5178754-5224457 GCF_000003815.2 Branchiostoma floridae | reverse complement strand
AGCCAGGCAGGAAACCTTAAAATATTAAATAAGACTTTTTCATTACTCACCCTTTTTATGAGGAATCTCAGAGAAGCCATAACCGGGGATGGAGGGGGCAATGACCTCGAACACATCATCCTCACTCCCCCCGTGACTAGTGGGATCTACCAACATCGGGATCATCTTATAAAACTCAAAAACCGAACCTGGCCAACCGTGAACTATCAATATGGGTTTAGCGCTTTGACCTGGCTTCAGTTTGGGTTTAGCGTGAATAAAGTGTAGATCAATTCCCTCAATGTTTGTCTTATAGTGGGGTAACGTGTTTAAGTATGCCTCTTGTTTTCTCCAATCGTATGTGTCCCTCCAGTACGTGATAACATCTTTCATGTAGTCGACACGGGTGCCATATTGAAACTCTACATCTTCCAGAGCTTCGAACAAGCGTACGTTTTTCAGACGGTCGTTGAGATCTACTAGTGTTGCGTCCGGTATGTTTATAGAAATTTGTTGTATCTTGTCGTGATCTTTTGGTAGGGATGTTGGTTTTGCCCCCCTCCCCCAGTAGTTGTCTTGGAACTCGAGGGGTTCTGGTGGCGTGTTGAGGACTCCGCTAAGGATGAGCCCGGTCGCCACGGCAACCAAGACGATCAAGGTGGTGATCTTCCAACCCATGACTGTGAAGAAATGAAAAAAAGGTCACCTTATTGTAAAATGATAACGTACACCTCTGATACATAACGTTAAGGTGGGGTCACACCTGCGTATATGTTTAAGTCCGTATGAGGCGCGATTTGCCTCCACCAGGCTACACAGGTCGTTACGTTGGAAAAATAATAGACACTGAACAAACGTAAACAGGTAACATGTCAGACGAGTTAGCTGGGTCACTAACCATGCTTCTCGGTCAGCTAACTCATCTGGCATGTTATGTATCTATATATATTATGTATCACGATCACGTTAACCGATGATGTATGTTCGTCTGTATCTCTGTGGATCTGCCGCTACCAGCCCAAAGCTGCCTAGGCAGATCCGTGTAATGAGTTGTTACATAGTCAATAAATAAATAAATAAATAGATTTGTCCAATTTGTACTATTTTTCCCGCGACCTGTGGAGCCTGGTAGAGACTAAGAGCGTTGTACGCACATCAAACGGACTAGAATATATACGCATATGTGCCCCCACCTTTGCATCCATTCAACTAAATAAGTTTTAAAACTAGGCTATCTCTCTTGTTCTTTTTCAACTGAACATTTTGTTGTATATAACGTTACATTTATTTGAAGGCCTATTCATTATCCTTTACAACAGTTGCGATATGGTCAGTGATACAGTATTATAATACTGATCGGCGCCAAAGCTGATTATGTGATAGCCGCGTCGACCGCTGGAGGGCTTCCTTGCATCATAAGCAGTATCATATTTCCAAACCGAAAGAATCCCTTTTGTTTAGGGAACATATCCCAACTTCGCCACTTTCACAGACAATTCTGTTTGTCTGTGAAAGTTCCCTCTTAAAATCGTTGATAGTTAACATGCATTGGCATAATACCGGCCGTAAGACTAAGTATACCGACCGATACAAAATAATTGAATTTAAGAGATCTACACATGCAACACTAGTTATTTCTAAGGTGTGCACATGACACTTCAGACATCTAGGTGTCCAATACATCATTTACAAAGCATCGATTACAATGCATTCCAAGACAACAAGGCGAAAAGTTTTCAGTATCTTTTTCGTCGTTGGACGAACACACCGTCACATTCATTGCCAGATTTGTAGATCATAATTACACATGCTCACGGCACAAGACGAACATGATTCAACAGCAATCTTGAATTTCTATTGGTGACCTACAACTCATGTAGAAGTGTGAAGAACCGTTGCATAATAGCCCGGATCTACGACTGAATGGGCAAAATTGAACGTACGCAGCCATTTTCCAGCCATTTTTATATCTACGCTAGCAGTAAAGTGTTATGTCACAGCGGTTGTGACCGACAAAAGTTAAATGAAAATTCTTGACAGTATACGTCCGTTTTCTCATGACATTTTGTATGCTCATGCAGGTTTATGTTTTATGCATTTACTAACAGAAAAGGAAGGAACATCAGAGGATGTATAAAGGTACAACAGTACACCACTGAATACAACTACACTGCCCCTCCCCTCTCGTGCACACTATACCACACCCGTACATATATTGAATGTCACAGAGGTTTTATTAAGAAAGAAGAGGAACTTATAATAGCGTACCTGATCATGATATTGAGATGTCCAGGGGTTGTCCGAGTTCGTGTAGTAGGTCGTACCTTGGTCGTACGAGCAAGTTTGTGCATGCAGTTCCGGTATGTGAATGCAGCAGTGGGTGTGTTGGACCTATCGGCCGTTGACCTTTGCCCTTAGTGGCCTATTTACCTCAGGTTTAAATGTTTGCGTAGCTTGCCCCACCTTTAGCACAGAGTACAGTGGTTCACTAATTACACACCTAAACACACCATGTTACATATCGTTAAATGACATCAAATTATTAAAATGATACCAGATGTGAACGACATCTTTAATTTACATTTAATGATACCATTATGTCAGGGAAGTGTGGCCATTGATAGGATGGTCCTGTCAATAGTGGGGAATGATTATGTTATTGACAGGTGCAAGGAGAGAGAAGCGTGCGCAGTGAAGCTTAAAACTGGGCGATCCCACCGAGAGAGCAGGGGCGTACCATATCCAACTAGAGTTCGGCGACCTCATACCTCCATGAAATATTTAGTGCTTTTGACTTTGACTTTGACTTTGGTAGATGTTATGCAAATGACATACGCATTGACATAATCTATGCATGGCGATGTTCATCAATGATTAGCTTACACATGTCACAAGTTAAAAAATTATAATTTATAATTAAGCGCTTTTGCCATTTTTGCATTAATTATGCAAATCAGTCCTCATTTTGCATGTTTTTTACAGGCCAGTTTTGTCACACCCCACCAACACACCAAGTATGAAACCATGTACTTCCAGTGGATTTTTAGTTATGTTGACAGACAGACAGGCACACAAATGCCAGTGAAAATATAACCTCCATAATACTTCATGGAGGTAATGACATAAGATGGCCCAGATTGGATCATCCTTACACCATAAAAAAGACAATCTACAGATAAAGGAAATAATGACAAAATGTTGAATTATTTTTATATCAAATTAGTTTAATTCTTTTATCCAATCACACCGTTGGCTTATAAAATTCGACACAGTACAATAGAATTCCTTCCACTCTGTAACATATGTGACCCTTGACTGGAGAAGTATGTTTATTTCATTAGCATATATGCTAATTAGTGAACCTTACAAATACAAAGCCCCCACCAAAGTAACAAATATCCATTTAAGAAAAAGAGCAAAATTTACAAACATGGTCACAGACATCATAATATATGTAATTAAAATCTATAGTCTACATCTGGAACAGATTATTTTAATTACATCCATGTTTCTATATTAGCTATAAGCAGTGTATACTAACTGTGTGTACACTGTGTGTACACTTCTAGATCTTCTAAGTATACACTTTCAAATATACTTGATCAAGTGCTGCACTACAGTATCCCAGGTACTCTATGCAATAGACTGATCCCATAAGGCCACTTCCTTAAATAAAAATATAGGGTGTCCATTAAAGCCATAAAATGCAGATATTTGCAGCTACTCTCTCATTGGTCAAATCCCTAATTGCTGTACTGTCATTGGGTGAACTGCTAATTGTGATTGGACAGTCTGGATTGGTCTATACAGCTTTACACTTACCATATGTTAATCTGTAAGACTTTTAATTATTGTGCATACTTCACATAAATTACTCATATACTGGAATCAACACTACTCTCCTTTACATGCCTCTCCATTTTGCATCACAAAGGACGATAACTTTTCCTATGGTATTGTCTTACCATAGCGAACTATCCAAACATGATTTATATTTGAGTGACATTTGCATACAATCCTTAGGAATTAGTGAATTGACATGTTCAAGCAATTTTTCTGGTTAGCCATACTTGTGTTGAATTGTTCTGGCAATTATTTCTAGCGGCGTTGAAGAAGAATGATGGATGTCACTTTAAACGTCCAGAAGTAAATCTCATATCAAGGAGTTTTGTTTAACCTCCTTGCTCATATTGAGTTGTATTAAAATATTGAGTTGTATTAGAATAACACTACTGGGGTGTCTTTTCTTTGGGAGTATCCAGAGCCTCTACTTTCCTTGCAAATGCTCGGATATCCTCCGCTAGTAAAGCAGGCTGTTCGAAGGCCGGGAAATGCCCGCCGGTGGGCATGGTGGTGTAGTGGACCAGATTAGGGTAGCCCCAGTAGCAAAAGGACTCAGGCACGTGGCTAATGATCTCATGAGGAAATGCTACCACACCTGATGGTACTGTCACTGGTAGCCTGGAGAAAACATGGAGGAGAAAATTCTTCATTGATCCAATTCCAAACAAATTTATTTTCTTGGTTCTTACTTCATTTTTCTTTTTTTTTTTTTTGGTTCCCATTCGACATGTGGGGAATTACAGAAACACACACAGACACGCATAAACACACACACACACACTCAGAAAAGCAAAAAACAATAACTCACTCTCTTATAGCCTTAAGGTCTTAACAGTTGGTATAGAAAGTGCATTATTAGATAATCACCCTACTGAAAGGAGTTTTTAGGAAGCAATTATCCTATAACTTCCTTGTCCACTCAAAATGATGGGTACATTGTACGCACCCGATGGCCACGAGTGCTTTTCCAGCAAACGCCTCCTTGTAGAACCTCATGGATGAAGGGATGGTTCCTGTTACCCAGTATATCATCACACTGGTCAGCAACTCATCCTGGGGAGGAGAACAGAATATCGGTCAAGGTATCCTGGGGAGGAGAACAGAATATTGGTCAAGGTATCCTGGGGAGGAGAACAGAAGATGAAGATTAAGGTCTCGTTCCGGTATTACTCCGCCGGTGGGCACTCAAACGTAAACCCTACCAAAACATACCAAACATGCCAAGAATAATTTTCCAACTAGAGTTCCACGAACACATCTCTTTGCCAAATAATCATGCCTTTGTTCAAGACTATTAGGTCTCATCAAGGAGGTTAAAAACACACTCCTTGGTCTCATTCATGTAGTACTAAAGAGCACCTACCCCAAAAGCAAATGACTGCATAAACGTGTGTTTGTAGTAGTTGAAAATTCCATTTATCCATCCCATCTGACCCCGGGTATTGTTTTTTTACAAACACACATACATTCTACTGCAGTACCAAAGGAAAATAGCCATTCCACTTGGAACATTTGACGACTCTCAATGTCTCAAACTATTAGAATGAGGAAAAACATGTTTCCATTGCTACGGGCTCGTTAGCACATCATTAGCATATGATTCACAGCCTCATATTACCGTCACCTTTGATGGTTTCTCTTTACACACGAGAGAAACCGTCACGACCCCCCACTAAACCGAACCAGGACAAGGTCCGGAGGTGGCTTAGGACGGTTTGTGGAAACGCCATCATACGCCCTTTATTCCCTCTTTAGACAGGTGATGGTTAAGCATCATATGACGGTTAACTGACACAGGATGGTTAAAGCGACCCTAAGTGTAAAGTGCGCCTAAGTTTTATTTAGATCAATGTATGGTATGTAACTCCTCTCATCTGCTATAAAACTTGGCCAAGCTCTTAGAACTAGCATGCATCACTCTGGTACCGAGACATTTCTCTATGCGCAAACATAAAAAAAATCTCTAGACGCTCAGAGCCTTTTTGGAGTATAATGAATGGATCACTGTTATAAGGGTCCAGCAAGCTTCCCGAGTTGATGTCTGATGTCCTCGACTGATTGACTGACTGACTGTTAGACCTGGGTATTTGGACTCTCAAAAAAGTACTAGTGTCATGCTCTCAAGCTACTAACAACAAATGTGCTACCAATACCATAGCATGTGGATAATAATGATAAGAAGGAATGCCTGTTTGATGGCCTATTAACACTGCTGATCTTCCCAGCCTTGATTGAAAATGCCACTTGACCACTGGCTCATATCTTAATGTTACCAGAAATATATTTTTCTCCCAGCAGAAAGACTTCTAATGAGCTTATTTGGTTTGAATATAAAGCCCTAAGCCTAGAGACACTTGTTCATGCTTCTCTCCCCTGCAAACAATTAACAGGTCAATGACATGTGTATCATCAGGCTAATCTGTTAATCACATCTCTGATTAGATTGGTAACAGAAGCAATCTTCTAAAGTACATTGAGGAATAAGTTCCTTATATTAGATTGTCTGAAAGTTATGTCATGCTCACCAAGCTATTCAGAACTAAATTCTATGAACAGCTTTTTTATTTTACCAAAGATCCAAACTTGTAAATTCAAGGCATCTCCAATTACTGGGGACTGACTTCCCGGCCACGGTATGCCAAGGCGATTAGTTCTGCTCGACCTTTGATTTGTCTTTGAATTGAGAGGTCATCTCTGTGCTAAGGCCGGGAAGAGTGAGGGCAGGGGGTTAATTTGGTGTGACTGGCTCTTGTCATGGGAAGGAGATCAGGCTTCTGCTACAGTCTGAGGGGCTAGGGTGACACTTTTGTAAGGGATGTTCTTCTCCAGGATAAGTTAAAGTAATTACATTAAATAGACAAAATAGACCGCGATTTACATAATTAGCATCTTATTATGTTGATAATCACCCAAAGTACCTACCTACCAAAAGCAAGAAGTATCCATCAATCCCCTCTGGAATTATCCTTCTTAAATGTTACGAACTATAAGACCCACTGCAGTTCCAAACAAGCTGCCAGGGGGCCCAAAATTACACCATTTACTCCTAGTGCCAACAGCTATCCACCACTAAAACATTATGAACCTGGCACATCTGGAAAATTTAGGCGCAAGCTTTGACGCTCACTTGCAGTACTAAAACAAGCCGCCAGGAGGCCCATTATCGAACTTGACCTTCCTTTTTGTGTCCCCTACCTATCAACAAAATATCATTAGCATTCATCAAGAACATCTTGAGTTATCTTGCATACAGACAAACGCACTTACATACAAAGCCAGCTACAGCACCATAGGTAAAAGCTAGCAAAACCATTCTCGCACATGACAATCCTTTACACAACTGCTACACACCTACCAAATATCGTAGAAATCGCCCGGCTGCATTTTGACTTATGCTTCCCGAAACAAAACTCGAAAAAATACAAAGCTCGCTCCTGTACCGTAGGAAAACGCCAGGTAAACCATTTTCAAACTAGGCATGCCTCTTGACAACCGCTACACACCTACAAAAAATCAAAATGTTCCATCCACAATTTCTCGACTTATATGTTGTTGACCTACATGCAGACCCAAGTCGGCAAAATCATACTCTATCGCAATTGGCGAAGAGAAATATTTATTTCTGGAGTGCTATAACACTTGACACTGGAAGGTTATTTGCATAATTTGACCAATTAAGTTTTTACAGTAGTTCCATAGACAACATGAATAGTGGTAGCCCCCATCCAGCAACAACAGTTAGTCCCCAGGGTGGTATGATATTTTTATTCAATCCATCCAACTTAAACCTAAATTTCTTGAAGTACCTAAGCCAAATTTAACAGCAAAATTTACTATTCAAAATGTCCTTGTCATTCCCATTCATAGATGGCAAGCTGCTGGCAACTTTGAAATGTTCAGAAAGCTGTTGTAGTCAGAGTAAACACCCAGCAAACAACCCCCCAAAATCAATTAGCAGTTGCTTAGAGGGGGAAAACAATTTCATCATATTCTTGCAGTGACAAAATGCAACAAACGATACCAAATTTAAAACAGAACAAAGCTTCTACCACTTAACCCTGTATGTACTATAGATTAAGCAGGCCCAAAAACCAAGCGAACATGACTAGCCCCAAACTACAAATTACCTGCATACAATAGGGAAATGGCATCCCCAAAGTAACAACAAGAAACACAGGAAGATAATATACATACCTTTCTCTTACACTCAAGCTCTATACATTTCTTCTCCACTTTAGAAAGTTGTATCTTCTTCTGATTGCCAAACAGGGTAAAGGAACTTGTACCAGAACTTTAAACTCTCAGCTCTCAAAACACCACAAAGACTAAGAAGCAAACTCAAATTGTACCTAACAGCAACAGATACTAGTACAAACTGAACTGAACTAGTACATCATCTGGCTGGAAACACTGTTGATACAAAGTAACCTGATACATTGAAGGTGGTAGAAGCCAGTGCAAAAACAGATGACGGTTCTACACGTAAGCTTAAAGACCTATCAAACCCAACTGTCACCTGTTTTTACAACAAAGCAGATATTGCCCAACCTACAGTATCAATTTCAAGCACTAGGAGGCCCAAAATCAAACCTGACCACCAGGACACCAGCAACAACCCACGTAACAAAAGCAACACGATGGCACCTTGCGTTCCGGAGATACAGCGCACGCGCAGTGCCCGCACAAAAGGTAACCTGGAATGTCAAGTTCAAGCACCAAGGGCGCCAAAATCAAAATTGAGAATTATTCAGCCACCGCCAACACATGTGCCAAATATCATCGCGCCCGCACCAACCGTTCAGAAGATATAACTCCGGAAAACCCCCTCCCGGACACAAAATTCGACCTGCCGCGTCAAGTTCAAACGCGACAAGGCCCAAAGTCAATCCTAGGCAACAGGCAATAGCTCCCCACCCACGCACCAAAAATCGTCGCAATGGCGCGTATCGTTTCGGACACACAGCGCCAAAAGTGCCCAAAAAACACAAAAATGCCACCTTCAATGTCAAGTTCAAGCGCCAGGAGGCCCAAAATCAAACCTGAGTGTCAAGCTACCACCCCCAACCCACGTACCAAAAATCGTTGTGCTCGCACCATCCGTTCTCGAGATACAGCGCCCTAAATCCCCAGCTTCCAAAAGTTCCCACGCCCCTGAAAACCATACCTGCATACATGCAGGTAAAAAAATGATATATGACCTTATGTGCAGACACTGTTAAGTGGGGCATTATTCCACAGAAGCATATACGTACAAATAATCAATACACAGCTACTACTACTACTACGTGAGCCATAATAGTACATGAAAATATGATGCAGGTTTGCACCCCGAGAAAGAAATGGGTCGTTCCAAGCATCAGATGATTCATTTAAAATCAAACCTAACCAATCACACCTCGTCGTCATTATTACGCCATCGTCGTCGGATCTCATTTAGCATGACAAAACCAAACGAGTCTGGAGCCGTGCCTTCTCTTAACTATCATTTAACTACTTATTACAACAGCGACAACAATTATAGGTGCGTACCGCCTACATTGACTTCATGCTGTAAGTAGGAAACTCCTTCGACTCCTTCGAATCATTCCACGAAGCCCCGTAGTCCCTAGCGTCACATAGAGCAGTACAATGTTTTCTTGCTGTTTATGTAATAGGGCATACTTTTGTAAGGAGCAGCTGCTAACTCTTCTCCTTTATCGTAATCGAACACAAGACCCCCCACTTTACGTCCCTTCCAAAAGACGGGTGCAGCCTAAACCTGGATACCCTTTACAGGAAATGAAACGAGGACTTCCAGTTACTAACTAAATGGAACCAGGAGCTCAACTGTGAGGATGCTACCAGTTGAGCTACAGGGACATCCCCTATTTCATACAGCATAATTCTTATCAATTTCGTCCAAAGCTAACTTATTTCCTTTGTATATGATACCACCTTATTTATTTATTGGATTGCTTACTAGCGTAAACAATATTTTGACAAATTTCAAAGTAATTAATAAACTGCACATAGCGTGTACAATTCGGTTCAGATTGCAGACAAAAACTGTTACACTTTCATGTCTGAAGCCATACAGAGAAAGGTGTGAGGTAAACTTTTTAGCTTGTCGTATGACCATTTCTTCGTACCTAAATCATTTCTAGGAACTTACAAATATAGATGATCTCGTTACTTTTATGGGAACGTACAAAGATAGGTACATGTACTATCACTATACTGTATTACAGCAAATACTAAGTATGGACAATGACAAGTTTTGTTAAACGATATTCTGACAGATTCCCCTTGGCCGCGATGGTTTGACCCACTGTTCATTATTTTATCCAAACACTCAAAATGAAAAATGAATACATAACATTTCACTCACTCTAATTGCTTTGAGTTCAGTGTTCAATTACTCTGAAGTACTGAAAATTGTCTGGCAGTTGTTGTTTTAATGATTTTTTTTTTAATTTGACTTCCTCTAGAACTTGGAGCTTATGAATTAACTATGACTGGTGACGACGATCTCCAACCGTATGCAGTTGCGTACTTGCATCAAGAAGACACAAAACATTCGGCAGAAACACAAACAAAAATGATTACAAGTAGAAACAATGACATTTCCACCAACGTAACAAAATGCTCCCCTGCCATGAACAATGATGACACTCCCGCGTTTGTCAAGAATGATGGCAACATACACAAGGATCGACATTTCCAACATCTCCGACATTCACTGGATCCAAATCCGATGTACGTAGAAAACGCCCTGTGCCCGAATCCGACGTTCGCGCCAAACGCTCGCCAAGAGGACGTTCTTGGTAAGATCTACACGTCATGTTACACATATATGTAGGCTAGGTTTGTCGGTATCTCACTGCACTTGGAAACCGGTGCGGCACTGCGGGGTTCGTTCACTGTGGCACTGTTGTGTTATTTTCGCCTATTTTGTATAATTTAGATATTGCGTAATACGTAAATGTATGACTTAGAAGACTACAAAATACTTAAAACGTAAGAAAATTCGTTCTATATCTCTGAAATTCGTTGAGTAATCTTTCGAACCCCGCAGTGCCGCATCGGTGCCCCAAGTGCAGTGAGATATCATCTTTAAATGTGTCAAAGAAGAAAAAGGTCCCGAACAATAGACTGTGGGAACCAGAACTCTTGGGCAAATTTTCATGTCAGAATTGGAACAATTTCATTCAAGCGGGTGTGTCACTGGAATGCGCAAAATTGTGCGTGAAATTTACATACTATTAGTCAAGTTTATTGCATGCATAACGATAGTACCAGGTACAACGTATGGCAGACAACACATACATGTACTACTTATAACATCTACATACTATCCAATAATTCCTTACCTATGCTTTGTCCCGTATAAGACTGTTTAGCCACAGTCGACGCTGTAGGGCTGATATTTCGGATTTTTACCATGGTCAATATTGACCGAAGGAGGCCATATATGATGCTGTGTCAGGTATCATAAGTAATCAATGCCTTTATCACTGCAATCTCTTTATAATGTATTTTTATCATTAAAAAAATGTTGACGGTTTTAAATTCAGTGGCAACATGTCAATTTCTAATAATTTGCTCATTTTGGCTTCATACACGTACCGCAAGAGAAAATTACCACAAATTTGCAAAGTTAGCGCAATTCCCTAGCGTACCTTGGCGCAGTACAATGAGATACCAACTTTACTAGTGATGATTAAAATATCCTAATTTACTGACGGTTGGTTTTCCAGGATGCACATATCACCGGGTGTGCATCATAATGACAATTACGTCCATCGTTCTCGCGTCAGTGATTTTCTTTGGAACCTTTGCCGGGTTATATTTAAACACCGCTGCGAATGATGCAGAAAAGGTAGGCCGGCGTCTTTTCGGGCTTGTGGTGATATTTTCTGATCCCAGTTACTGCCATACAGTGACCGATTAGTACAATTCTGTAAGGCAGGGGCGTCGCGCAGCTAAAGCATGGATGTTTCGCAGGTAAAGCAGGGATGTCTAGCATGTAAAGCATGGATGTCACGCAGCTATATCATGGGTGTAGAAATTACATGGCTTATGACATATGTAGGTGCAAAACCTATTTGTCCTAGTGTGTGTCCGTAGATATTTCAATATTGTAGATTGAGAGGATGTGAGACGGATAGGAGAATGGTGTAACATTAGACTGGCAGGATTGGAAGGTTGGCTTGGCTCGGGTCCAAATTTGTTCCCATAGGCTGGTAGATAAATCTAGAGGCAGAATCAACAAGAGATTCACAACAATGGATACATTCCCAAACCTAGTTATTTCATGGAGGAATGGGATCTTTAATTTTTCGTTATCATAACTTGTTTACAGCCGATATCAACCTTGGGAAATACCACTTCCCCTGGCCATACTTCCTGCTGCACTTCGGGTCAGACAATGATGGCTGACTCCACGGCCTTGTCAACGGTGAGGTGCATGTATTCTATGTTCTCTGTGATTTGTCTACATAACAGGGACATAAGCATCTCAGGATAGAAAAATCATTTTACATGCTACTTCCGTACACAAAAGTAGAAGCTCTTACCATGAAGCTTTCACTCAATCCGCTGATCCTTCTCAAGTAAAATGTCACGTGATCCGGAACGGAAGTGTGATGTCAGCAACGGTCAAATGTACAAGGCTGTTGGTATCGACCCCCGTCTCGAGTGAGGAACTGTAAAATGTTTCAAATCTTAATTGTATAATAACATTCTTTCGCGGAGAACCTTTGGTCAAAAGATACCCTGCCAATCAACATAGCAAAGATTATTAAAATTGATTATGTTTTCATGTTATTTGTGATTGGCTGAATGTAAAAAAAATCGTTGACTACTGTAGTAAATAGCAATTATCAATTCTATTACAGAAAAGATCTACCATCGGCTCTTTTGTAAAAACATCGCAGACACTGACACGGATCCCCAAACTGGAGAAGATAACATTTGGCGGGGAGGGATCAGATCCTGGCAAATTTAAGGATCCGTGTGGGGTGGCCGTATCTCCTGACGATGAGATATTCGTTACTGATTCGCTGAACAAACGAATTCAAGTCTACAGCATGAGTGGGGTCAATCTCCGCCTCTTTCCAACGGTGGTACCTGGTGAAAACGGACATAAAATGTACCCCTGTGGTATTGCTGTCGAACGCAACGGTAGTGTGTGGGTAGTGGGGCGATACGGGGTATGGTCAAGCCCTGTATGTGCAGTGCAGTATAGTAAAAGTGGTCAGGCAGTGGCTAAGATTAACGTACAGCGCATGGGTTGGTACCCTAAAATTGCCCTGGACATGAGAAATAACGTAATCATTGTACAAGCTTTAAATGAAATATTGATATTCCAACCGAACGGATCGTTGGTTCGCAGCTTTGGAAAGGACGACGGTTTACAAATTACGTACATCGCATTAGATGATGAAGGAAATGTTTTTGTTTCGGATGTGTCATTCTCTAGTGTCCATGTGTATAATCACTCTGGTCACCACCTGTTCAAATTTGGTACGGTTGGAGACGGTAAATTGGTGAAACCCCGAGGCATTTATGTCGACAGTTTTGGTAACATCATCGTGGCGAACCAGGGATACGGGCGGGTGGACATGTTCACAAGCCGCGGGGAGTTTGTCCGAACGGTCGTCAACATCACCCTCCCGGATGGTATCGCTGTAGGATCGGATGGACAGTTGGTGGTGACTGAACATGACAATACCGTAACCATCTTTCCCAGCAAAACAGTTTTTCCTTAAGTTTTTTGTTTTATTCAAACCGACGTTTCGGTGACCACCTGTCGCCTTCCTCAGTGCTATTCTGATTGCTTCTGTTACGCACTGCAAGTAGGGGTCGCTGTTAACAGATGCGGTCCCAAACGTAAAGTGTATATGTGTAAACACTTTATAATACGTTTGTGGCCGCATGTGTTAGCAGCGACACCTGCCTGCAGTGCGTAATAGAACCAGTCAGAATTGCCCTGAGGAAGGTGACAGACTGTCACCAAAATGTAGATTTGAATTAAACTTTTGGTCGTATACAAAGCACTTTGTTATCTAGTGACTTGCCAACCTGATGAAACTGTTCATGGAAGTATTTCTGAAATATTTCAAGACTCAAGTAACTTAGACTTGGAGAGTGCTCGACGTGGCATAATTTTGTAGTTGACATGTACATGTATAATGTATATGTATATGTTTTTAGTAGTATGCGTTACACTGCTGTCAAGTAGGGATTGGTTAGGTTTTTATATACCTTGTTGAAAGGAACTGATAGCCAACCAGTCGTGAACTTTTCTGCATGTTTCCAAAAATAGTCATAAGTAGAAGTATTTCAACGTAAGATATATTTGTTGTTGTGACGATGCATACTCCTAAAACATTTCAATGGCCAGCTTGAGTGTCGTGGTTGCTGGTTATGTTATACGTCGTGTTTATATAGAATAAAGATCATACAACAGATCGATATTTTCCAAGCATAGATTTCGCTGGGGGCGGTAGTGATCTGGACTTCTTTGTACGTTTGCATTCCTTCACTAAATAAATCCCGACCACTACTTGCTTCCCGACCGAAAAATCTGTTTAGAGAATTTTATGATTATCTAAATGTGGACGGGATTGAAAGAATCCGAATTATAATATATGGACTTAGCTTCTACAGATACTGCAAATAGTTTCAGCTTTTGTGTTCATAATACAGTCGATATTTTAATAATGTAGATTCTGATGTCTTTAATAATATGGATTGAAACCAATATGACTATATATTAGTGTACTGAATGTGGTAACTGCTTTATTGTGTGTTGGGATGCCAAGCACGAGACCTAGGATCAAGTAACTTGAACTTCTAACCTCCAAAATTCATCCAGGAAACGGACATGAGCTTGGAATAAGAATTGAATGTTCAACCTTCAAGTGCTACATGTTTATGTTACCTAGGCACAACACCGTTTCTTACTCATACTACAACCTTTGTGCATTTGTATTCTGCATATGTTGGTGGTTTTATGTGTTTGTGTTGACTGGGTGCCCTTGAAAAACAGTTTGTAAGATATGAATGGGGCTATTTAAAGGTGTTTGAAAATTTCAATAAACAATGATTGTTGGAAACAACTCTCCGAGTATATGCATGTCGTGTGTGTGTGTGTCTGTGTGTACAGGCTGTGTGTTTTTGCAAGTGTGTGTGTGTTTGCAACTGTGTGTGTGTGTGTGTGTGTGTGCGAGTGTGTGTGTGTGTGTTGCGTGTGTATGTGTGTTTGCAAGTGTGTATGTGTGTGTGTGTGTTCGAGGTAATTACGAGCTCGAGGGTCAAGCCAGCAATTGTATATGTTTTTACATACATATCAATGAGTTATGACAGACGGCAATAAAAGTCGCTGCATCGTGAGATTGAGAAGTGCACATTATATTTCACACAACATTAATACTACATGGGCGTGTTGAAATCACAAATCATTATAGTCTTCTTCAGTCTAGCTGTAAATCTTCGTCTTGTACCTGCTGGGTCGTCGTGACAGTGGGAGCTTCAGAGCGACTTTGAGGAGTATAGAGAATAATAACCATCCTGTGACGATCATTGGCCGGCCTGGTTTCGCTAACTTGAGGGCTATCAACAACCCCAGCCTTTGTTTCAACTCTCTCAGTGCTTACAACAGGGCAAGCCTTGTTTACAACATTTTGTGCCTCCTCTTTTGTTGTGGTCTTGCTCGTTGCTGCCGTCTTTTGTTTTTTACCTGCCGTGGTTGACTGTTGGTAGGAAAGACCTTTGCGTTTTGCTGATGTTCCTTGCTTTTTGTCACTCTCCTTTCGTTGAGACAAGGTCGTTATTGTCCTCGGCTGAGGCTGGATCAGGAAGGTTGGGTTTGGCGGGTTGGACGTCGGTGTTGAAAGCCTTGTAAGCTGTTGTTGATAGTATCTCTTAGAGTCCGTGTACGCGTAATCTCTTGTATCTTGTGTTGCATTTCGTGTACAGTGAGACACTTGAATGCCTGTTGCAATTGCTGTCTTAGAAACACCGTGTTTGCTACTGATAACGTACTTATCCTGATCCCGCCCTTCTTCAGTCGTCTTCACGAATGTCTCGATGACTCCAGTGTCGTCTGATACGGAACAGGGTATGTTGCCATGGCAACCGGCACGTGGAATTTTCCGCATAGAAACGCCCACATCGGCCAATAGGGAGAGAGCGTCCAGAGGGAACACGCCCCTAGCCTCGTTTCTGTCATGATCATCACTGGTACTCACGCTTGGCATCTCCAGTTCTTTCCCGCCTTTTTTGAGACGTTTTTGGTCACAATCAGACGATTTTTCAACCGGCACCCCTACTTCAGGACGCTCTGGGTGTACTCCTTGGAGCAAACATTCTGTAGTGACTGTCGTCTTCTCAACAACACTACTTGCCGACACTTTACAGACGTTAGACGGTTCTTCTTTCTGTCGCAGAAGACATCGGGCGTCTTCCGTGCTCTTGCCGGGACTGTGGTGTCTTGGAACGTAGTTGAACAGAACGGTCTTCCGGCGGCTTGTTGAAGATCCTATAAAGTGAAGGATTTAGGAAAAATTAGATTGTAGTGGTCATCCATACCTGTTCTATTCATTTAGTGATAACAATTCCATATGTACCATGATAAGATTTAGAATCTCTATGTATAATATTTGAACTTTTAGTCATAACTTGAGTATTGATGCCGGTAAGCTTAGGTTTTATAAGACCTGCAAAACCGCACATACTATGGAAAAATACTTAGAAGTAGATCTAGATAATTTTGATCTACGCTCGGCAACCAGCAAAATTCGAATTAGTGCCCACTCTATTGAAATGGAGAAAGAGCGATGCAACAAGCTACCTGTGTGTGAAAGAACTTGCAAACAATGCACGTCAAAAATGGTGGAAGAATAAAACACATTTTATTTTAAATTCTTCTCTCTACGATCACGAATTGGAAATATGAGCTGTTTGAATAGGCCGCCAAACTCTACCCAAATTACTCCACGTTAACTGACAAAAAGAAAACAATATAACTCCTATATAAATATACATGTAACATCACAAAACCTACACATAATAAAAATGTGGGATCTTTCTTTTTCCTCTGGCTTCGGAAAAAGTAGAACCGAATGACCAAGAATCTAGAGTTAGCTTTTAGACTAGAGTAGACACTTGCTAATATTGTTTTTACACTGTTTGTACCCCTTTCACGTTACCTGCCAACGGGCAAGAATGTGCAATAAAACTTTCTATAAAATCGTTACCAGTACATTCCCGTTCCGTCTCTTGTTTTCCTTGTGGTGGCGGGACTTCTGTACTTGGACCACCATCCTTCGCAGAGTTACCAGGTCCTGTTGTTCTGTCAACATGTTGGCCATTTGTGGACTTTTCTGTCGTGGACATTGCAAAACCTGACTTGGCATGAAAATGGTCCGCTGTCAGTTAGACGTTCAGTTACCATCTTCTGGAAGAGTTGCCACATAGCAACACCTTTAGCGTCTTCATTTCCAAATAAGATTAAAGATAACACAACATTGTTGCCAAACAATTTCCTCGTTATTGTTTGTTGCCCCTTTGTTACAAAAATCATTTGTTACGTCAGAATGAAACTCGTCACAAATCGGTAAACTTAAGACCTTTCAAAGCACTGTAGGACCGTTCTGGAACACCATTATTTGGGTTATGACACTTTTCAACTGCCATTTTGTCTCTGTTTTGACTGCAATGATAGGATGTTGTTCATCCATATGGAGAATTAACAACGTAAGTACTATTTTTACGGCTATGTTCGTGCCAAAACCTTACAAAGATGGTTGCCTTTAATTATAACCATACCCATGTTATCCTTCAGAAATTGTGGATTAAAATCCCATTGCAAAATTATGACATCAACTACTCATAACAGCAACAACTTTCATCGACTTCTTAAATATCTATTTCACAACATTGCAATTCATAGAGTACATGGATTGTGTACTTTAGGACACAACTAGTAAATCACACATATACACGCAAGGCTAGCAGTATGAAAAAAAGATTAAGATATTTCATGATTTTTTTAATCTAACAGCATTATGGCAGCCATTCTGAATAAACATATTCTGATAGAATATCACAGAAAGTACGAAAGCTATCATAGATGAGTTTCACAGATAGTACGATGTCTAGCCTAGCTAGTAAACACAGATTGTCTCCGTATATAAAGTTATCCGTATCTTGCGTCGTCTGTATAACCTTGTTAAAAAACAACAGCTCATGTATTGATAAACGTAAAGCTTGTATATTCTACAGTTACCAGGACTAGCCCTTGATAATAGCCTCTGGCTAGTTGGGTAGCCCTGGCTGTATCTTTCTCTACACAGTCAAATAAATCAATAAAATCAAATCAACAACTTCTGGTCTTTTCATGTATGTCATCTTAATGATTGCACATGAAAGATCCTGACTTTGAAAACATTATGTGTTCCTTGGTTGTGAAAGTGTCTTAAGTTTACATTATCCAAAGTACAGTGGTATGGTGATCTACCCACCTACTCAAGCTACCAACATTTTTCAGTGGCTAGAGGCTTAATGACACAAATATTGAAGTTTGCACTTAACGCTATATACCTGCTGCAGCATACTATGCATACATGATATCAAGTATGCACTGGAAAGATTTATAAATGCCAACTTCATGTCATTTTTTCATTATGCCTATAGCCACAGAAGAAGTTGTACGCAACAAAACCTGGTCTGGGTGACCAAGTCTGAAGAAAAGTTCCAAACGGGAACTATGTGGCTCCAGATGTAAATCACCGAGGGATGACTGTGGTGCAAAAGATGTTGGTAGCTTGAGGAATGAGTCCATTCTACTTTAAGTTAGTATTACTCTTAAGGTTGAATCATCAGAAAGAACACAAGGAACAGGTTCCATGTATACGTAAATCAGTGCAAAGATCATATGGTGACAAAGAGTACAAGCCATTTTGTGTCATAACTAACACAAAAAGTATAAAATAAATGTTAATATTTTGCTTTGACAACAATTCATGAGAAACAGAACTAGCTTAATGTTAACATACATAATACAGTCTTACATGGATGCAAAACCAGCTGCTAGTCTTTGTAACGTTATACATGTAGATGTATCTATTCTACTGTATACAATTTACAGGAAATATTTCAAGGTAGCTAGAAAGTCCACTAGAGATCCACTAATAATTGCTTTTCCAACAGACACAGTATTTTTCAGAAACTATTTAGGCCATAGGCTTCATCTTAACTACATGTCGACTTGCAACAATAAAAACTACTGATGTGATTTTGCTTTCCTCAAGTTTTGATTTTGGTACAATCAAGGAGGTTAGAATAGTACCTCCTTGGTACCATAAATGGTAAGAATACATACTATAAGAGGGGAAATGTTTGTAGGAATTTAATTTTGCGGCAGGGAAAAAATGGAGTGCTTGCGGTGGTTCTAACTTTGCAGTTGGAACAAGGGCGTAGAGTGACAAAAGACAGAAGAAAACTTTTTGCGGTGGTTTTGAATTCACAGCTTACAATTACCAGTAACTACAGATAACTACAGCTAGCATTTTCCTTGTACAGTATTCAAGCAGGCTTTTAGCTTAGATTTTATTCTAGGGGGTCCAATTATCTTGGGGAGTCGCAGTAATTGACTATTGTAGCGGGTTCTTTGGGCATCCACCTTCCATGTTGCAGAGTTTTGGAGAATCTCAAGGTAAAATGATGCATTCCAAGGTATCCTGAAGGGCAAATATACCGTGAAAGAGGTCACAGTAGAAGACTTCAACCACAAATGACCTGGTGGCATCCCTGGTCAATAAAAATTTCATGCTTGTCAGAGGATCTGCTCCCCCAGTGTAAGGGTATATAGTGCGTCCAATTTCTTGTTATTTTAAGAAAAGCGCGTCCAAATGACGCCTGGATGCATGCCTGGCTAAAAGCCTGCCTAGTACAGTATTCAAGCCTCTACCCATCTATAGCCATCATGGACAAGCCTGCAAAGATACACAAATTATCTGTGAGTAGTCGTACTTGTACCCAAAATTCCACATGTCTACCCCTCGTCCAATAGTTGATGTCCGTGTCCAGAAAAGTGGCCGTAACAAACAGAATGACCATCAGAGCTCGGGATAAAAGTTTGGGTTCATATCCGGAAAGAAACGCTAGTCCTAACGCCACGTGGAGAAACGTGAAGATAGACAGCATAGGCTGACCGCCAAAAATGTGTTCAAGAAACGCTTGCTTGTCCTCTCTACTGTAGAACAGTGCGTATGCTTGGCACACAAGATGGAGGCCCGTGAACATTAGGGAGATTTGCTGGGTTGATCGGTCGCGTGGCTTCCGCCGATACATCTCCCCGATGCCGCTTCCGATTGTCAGGTAGCTTCCGATGATAGCGAGGCTTTTGGAGGAGATTCGGATAGACAGCCACTCAGAGTACGGAGCATGTTGGCTGGTGAGAGAGAGGGTTATACTGATGGCTAGCTGTACGGCGGTAGCGATAGCAAACCAGCGGCGTTTAATGTTGAAGGAGGTGAAAGACGCCAGCAGGACATAGGCTCCGAGGTCTGCATACACCCATGGAATCTCCAAGTCAGGATATCTGGAAGATAAAAGAAAACGAGATTCATATAGAAGGTCAGACAGGTCAATTGACATACTCTCCAAGCAGAGGTTAGGCTCCGGCTCGCAAGACATCAAGAAAACAGTAAAAAATGAAAAGGCAGATAAAAACGACTTTAAAACGTTGAAAAAAGCCAGAGCCTATCCTCTGCTTCAGGAGAGTACAATTGACACACAAACGATGAACTGAAATTTAAACAAGACATAGAAGAGAAAAGACCTTCAAACTCTTGTCAATAAAGTTTCTATGTTATAGCAACATGTAGGCAATTACAACCTTGTAATAAAGTCTATCATTGCATTGTGGGGGAAAAATGTATTTCAGGAATCAATGTTATTACGTCATATTACCCCTAACTTTGCCCCTGATTGGGTCATCTAGGGCTATCCAAGGAGTAGAAGAAGAAGGTCGATTAATGGATGCATAGTCGTCTTCGGAAGAATGCCTTCTACACATATGAAAATTTTGTGAACATCCACATGCAAGCATGGCAAAATTATGTACTGGGCGCCATGGGCGGGGCTACAGTAAAATGGTCATAACTTTGCCGAACAAAGACTTACTTTTTGGATTTTGAGCGCTCTGCAAAGTTCATGATCAGCACCAGAGCATGCCAGAAGGGATATCTGGTCACGACGAAGCCGGCGACCCGTAAACAGGTCGAAAGAAGCTGCTTTCGGTCCATTTTCATGTTAGAGGCGGCCATGTTTTCTCACTCTGGGTCATAGGTCATATGTTGGTCGATAAGTTATTGAGAATGTTCTATTAAAAGAAAGGGGTGAGAAGTAATTCGTTATATATTATAGAAGTAAATTATTTATCAATACAACAAATAATTATATTTACTAAAATTTATTATTATTGTCATAAAAGGTAATATTTAGTAAATCTAAGCTCATTTGATAGGTTTATTAAAGTCAATTTTCCCTTTGCACCCCTAAAAATGAGTACCCAGAACCACTAAGGATAACGCATGCGCTTTGGATGAGATTCCGAAATACAAAATTTTTCCGAGGTTTGAGTTTTGCCGTTTAGGGAGTTCCTAGGCGGAGTCAGAATGCTCATATTTTTGTAATTCCGAAGATTTGGTGATACTAGGGCTTTCCCACTAGTAAACAATTTTTTTCCGTGAAGATATTTGAATATATGCCTTGCGTCGACGCGTCGTTTCCTTGGAGACCAAACGGTGGACCTGCCGGTTGTTTGCAGCGCCCCCCTCCCCTTCTCAAAACTCACTGGTGGATTTCTTTTTAAAGACTGTTAATGGTTCAAGTTTTACTGTCTGTCATCTGAAAGCTGCGAAGAAAAATGGCGGACGAAGACGCAACCACCTTGGTAAGTTACATTTTACCAAATTACGTGTGTTACAGTTTTACGTTGTCACTTCAAATTTGTTTGCACCAAAGAATAAAAAGTCATGCCTTTCCCAGAACTTTGTTGTGGTTAATTTTGGCTCTCTGCAACGATCTTGGAAGTACCAATCATAGGCAACAACTAAATATTGACCTTACCTAATATATTGTCATGGTGATTTTCAGTTTTTTGTGTAACTTACCTTGTTTTAACTTTTAAAACCGTAGCAGTTTGTGCAGCTGCCATCTTTTATTGTCGGACAGAAAAAAAAAAAAAAATACACACCACAAGTTAAGATAGCACGTCTGGATCGTAAAAGCTCGCATAGTTTGGTACCTCTTTAATTCTCTGCTTCAATAATATAGCATCATAAAATACATTGTATGGAAGCAAGGGTGCATTAACAGGGTTGGACAAGTTTTCTAAAATTCACCATTGCTTTTTGTCATGACTGAAAAAAAATAACAAATATATATAAATCTCACTCAATGGAAAAATCTTACTTGCCCGATCAGACAAGTGGGGTAGGACATGCGCTTGCCTGATCAGCAAATTTTATTTGCCCTGGACAACAGGGCTAGGGGACTTGTCCAACCCTAAAGTTGATTTTGTTCTACATCTTTCACAGGCAACTCTTAATTACTACTGCCGTGAGAGGCTGTTCAGAACCATGCAGAAAACTTCCATGGAGGGACTGAAGAAGTACGGCAACGATCCCGTGCTCATCTTCTTCAAGGCTTACGGCATCCTCCTAGAAGGTAACGTATATATAGAATACAACACGGTGTATTCCGTATCGCCCAAGGTATCAGCCCGACGCGGGTCGGATCGCCCGAAGGCCGGAGGGTGATCCGACCCGCGGAAGGGCTGAGACCGAGGGTGATGCGGAATACACCGTGTTGTATCTTATTTATGTCATACCCACCTGAGAAAACCCATGTTTTGATGCGAAATGCGCCAGAAGTTGAACAAATTTGGTGCCCTCGAACAATAAGTGTTGCAACAGCAATGTTCCAACGTCCGAATCAGGTATTCGAATGGCCCGCTCGAAACAGTTTGATTTATTTGAATGGAGCCTGTGTGATATGCCTTTCGAACCTGTGCGGATACGGAAACGTACGGCCCGGTCCGGAACACCCGTATCGAACGTTTTTGTGTCACAGGTATAACATAAGATAGCCTTAATATTACAGATTCTCTTGGAATGAATGTTTATGTTTGTCCACCTCTTGTTCTTAATCATTTCACATGTCACCAACTTTGTTGGTTGTAATGAAGTTTTGTTGCACACCCATACTTCAGATCGCCTGCAGGAAGCCATGCGAGAACTTGAGGCCATCAAGGACAAGCGGGATGTGAACTTATGTTCCACCTTGGCACTGATGTATGCACACAAGAAGTGCAAGACTGTTGGTAAGTACCTGTACAATCGTAGATATTACTGGGAAAGATAGAAAAAAAAACATTGTAAAGTACGTGCAAACAATCTTGCTGTTCACAAAAGAGACAGTTGTACAAAATTCTGTATAAAATGCCATTCTGTTTGATCATGAGAGGTACAAAAATTCAAACTTTTGCAAACATTCAAAGCAGTCTGAGAAGCGGAATACTACATTCTGTATATATGTCAAAACTAGAAAGGTAACATTTGTAAGCAAACATATAATGTTTACCTTCACATGTCATAGTCTAATACTGACAACTGTTTTGTTTACTCTTATTCTAACACATTTCTAAATTTAGTGACCTGAGCCCCTCTAGCTCTGTTCAAGACATCTGCTACATCATGTAACCAAAAACCACAGGGTGCCTGCTACTTTACTGGTAACCATGGTGACAGCTGTCTGGCCCAGGTCATTGACCTAATGAACTGGAGATGTAAATTTGAAGACAGTCAGTTATAAAGGTTTGCTCTATGTAGACATGCAACATGGTGAACTGATCATCAATGATTGATTGTTCCCAGATCGTGAAGCAGTAGCAGAATTGGATGCAAAGCTGAAAGATGAGAGGAAGCAAGCTGGGGAAAAGGTATAGTACTGGTGCTAAGTTCTACCACAATGTATTTTGAACATGAAAACAAAGACATTGTTCTGTCGATATGTGGATTCTGTGATTCAGGTTCATATTTCAGGAGCTCGTAAAATGTACTTATAATACAAATTCCATGTGCATTGTAACTTAGACTCCCATACTGATGGACAATTTCTTGTGGGTACTCCCCCAAGATTCCAGTGAGCTTTTTCTTCTTCCACACTTATGGTACTAAGTATAATCTGAGTTGTAAATACAGTTCTTAAAATACATGTACCTTTGGTACTTGTATATGACTATTGTTAGCTGTATACTAGTACTGTATTGTTGATGATGTTGTTGGTTTTTAGTATGTGGAAGGAAAACTTATTAAGATGTTGACACACGTGTATTTATAAATTCTGATAAATATGAAGATTTTGTAACTGTTTTTTTCCCTTCCCCAGGCCCTGTACTTTGCTGGATTATTCCTGTGGCACACAGGCAGACATGACAAGGCTAGAGAGTACATCGACAGGATGCTCAAGATATCCAACGGGGCCAAAGATGTAAGGCTTCCTGTAACCACCTTCCTATGTGACTTCACTTCTCATTGGTTAGCTACAGTCACATCTCGGTCTCTTTCTCCACACTTCTGATTGGTCAGCTTCAGTCACATTCTGTGATACCTCTTCCCTTTCATACTTCTGATTGGTCAACTGCAGTCACACACTGTCACACCTCTTGTCTGTGTGTAAGCTTCTTATTGGTCAGCTTTAGTCACATTCTGTGAAACCTCTTCCCTTTCATACTTCTGATTGGTCAAATACAGTCACACACCGTCGCAACTCTCTGTGTCGTCTGTGTCAACACTTCTGAATCAGATTGGTCAGCTACAGTCACATTCTGTCATTCCTCTCTGATTGGTCAACTTAAGCTACTGTACTATAATTGTAACACCAATTTAGCTATGCAATTTTAGAAAATATATATATATATCTTGATATTGGTAGTCACAGTTTCTGTGTGTTGTCAGATTCATGTTTTCTTCTCAGACCTCTGTTTTCATGTTGGAATCTTGCTTTAATTCCACTTTGAAGTATCAATTGCAAGAAAAAAGAACATTTGCCTATATTTTCTAAGCATAGAGGAAACAAAGTTGACAAACAAACTAGTATGGAAGTTGTCATCCATTTTTGCATGAATTTATCTTAATTTGCTATGATTGTGACATAATTTTTCACATAGGGCCTGATCCTCCGAGGCTGGATAGACCTAACATGTGGCAGGGACCAGTATGTCAAGAAGGCTGCCAAGTACTTTGATGAGGGCATGTCGTAAGTACAAACAAATGTGTTGGTCTTATTCAGGTTGAGCTACATGTGTATAGTATAGACTACATGACAGTTGTACGGTATACCTGTAGACGCCAACTGTGTACTAATCTACATGTACATGTAGACAAAAGATTTGAGTAATGGAGTGAAATACTTTTTTTCTCAACAACAAATTTTTTTACCTCTTACATCATACAATGTAAGATCATAAAAGTGCACATATTGTATTTATCAGAAATTTTAACTTTTTACTTCAAGGTACTGTTAAATTCCTCTTCTTTATTGTGGTACTAGTTTGCAGTAGAAGAAAAAATGAGTTTTTTTGCTATGTTTCAGTCTTGCAGTTGTAAATATGTTCTGTAGTACAGTAGTAAAAAAAGATGTTTTCAGTGTCATCAATTGCGATAGAGAGGTCACACAAAAAAAACATGAATTTCATGAAATTAAACATGATTGCAAAAAGTTCACGATTTACAGTTCTCCATTGACCCTGTATTTTGTGACAACCTTTCAGGAGTTCCCAGGATGCCTTTGCTCTCCTGGGAAAGGCGGAGTACTACGGGATGCGGCACAACTACAGCGGCGCTCTGGAGGTCGTGAACCAGGCTATCGTTGCCTTCCCCAGCTTCCTGCCTGCCCTGGTGGAGAAGATGAGGGTCCAGCTGGCACTACAGGACTGGGAACAGACCATAGAAACTGCACAGAGGTCAGACATGTGGGAGGGGGGCATAGTTGCAAACTATGTTGTGGTCGCATAACACCGTATGTATGGGCAACCCCCATAGTCAATAGTAGTTTGGGCACAAACTAGTGCATCACCATTCTTGAAAGAGCCATTGAAATATTTTGTGCGCGTCAGCGAGTCGGAAACTGTGATGGATAGTAGAGGAATATGTCAGTTTTGAGGCTGTATGAGACTATGACTTTGGATTACAATGTTTGTTTGGTTAGGTAGAATTTTGCGCATGAATCCTGTTCCCGCTACTTCCGTGTGTTGGCTTGAGTATGGTGACTTCCGCGGGGGGTCAAATAAAAGTGGATTTTATAAGAGAACAAGCAGACAAACTTGAGCTCATTTTCACATATTTTGTAGATTCTACCCTGAATTTCAACTTTTGAACCCTGCTATAAATTTTGAGGCATCGAACATCCTCACTTTGGCTTCCTTAAGAATGTAAATCCCCATAGACAAAAAACTGTGTTCTACTACCTTGTACACTGGATATCGGAAGTAGAGTTTTCTTTTATACAACCGGTTAATAAACCTGCTGACGTTTCGATGCCTAGTATTAGACATGTTCCTCAACTAGAGTTCTGCCTCTTGCCGCTACATGTAGCTGATATATGTTGCACTTTTGTGGCAAGAATACAATCCCAAATGTGGCTAAGTCAAAAGCGCAAATGCTGTAGATATGCTAAGCTATGTCTGCATGGTTCATCAAAATAACACACTTGTGCTCTTGTACTACAGAATTCAGGCTAAGGACTCCCACTGCCTGGAGGCCCACCGTATGCTGGTGCTACACATGCTGTGTAGGGAGGGAAGCTATAGTGAGGTGTGGAATGACTTAATATTACAACTTTCTCATGCGGTGGCCATGATAGATCTAAAACGAGTTTGATGAGGCAAACAAAAGACCATCATAATTAGTAGTTGCTAAGTACATTTGTAGCTAATTACCAATGATAGCATGGAAATCAGAAAATAGACTACTAACAGAATTGCTACATGTCCGTCAAATACTTGCATTATTATACTTATATTTATTTTGCATCTCTTAAGGGACTATGGGATCAGTCTATGCTACTCTAGAATTGCTAATATCTATTGGTGCATAACACTAGTTATAATATTTATTATAAGGTCTTATATTTTGAACATTTGTGTGGTTTGGGGGAAAACTAAATGGGAGCCAATTTTAGAAATAAGTTTTGTCTGTTTGCCTCATTAACCTCGTCTTCTACACATGTAACTATCAAGGCCTTTGTATGAGAAAGGTGAATACTGTACTGGTGCAGTTTTTCAGGACAAGTCCATTCCAACAGTGTGATGGGGAATCCAGTCATATTTAAAGATTTTCAGTCACTGGGAAGAAGAGATAAAAAAACAGAAGGATCTACATTTGTACTCACAGTACATTGGCAGAAGTATTAGGAAATAATTTTTTTAGATCACCCTCCCATACACTTTGAATGGACTAGTCCTATGATGTGTGGAAACATATCATCATTATATACACAAACATGACCTTGAACAACATGTTCAGTTTTGTCTAATGAATATAATATCTTTTCTGACACAACATTCAATAACTATAGACAAGGTGCCATCCTTGTAGTTGTGTACACAAATATGACCTTGTATAGTACATGTATGTTTGGTTGAAGTGCTGAAATGTTTTCCTGTTTTCCCATGCAGGCCAGTAACAAGCTGGGAGAGCTGATACAGTACTTGGACAGGTTTGAGCCCCAGAACCCATACCTGTACATGGACATGTCCCAGGCCTTCTGTAGACTGGTAAGAAAACCAGACGTTCGTTCAGACCCTTGTAGTGCCTAGTGGCACAAAAGACAGCAAGTTTCCTTGCTGTTTTAGGGACCGTACGGCATTTAGCGAGGGGGGAGGGCCGGTCGCCAGGGGGGGGAGGGCCAAGCAAAAAAATATTTTGCCAGGGGGAGGGCCTAGCAATTTTTTTTTTACTTGGGGGGAGGGCCAAGCAAAAAAAAAATAGCTTGGTCTGCCAGCAAAATATGTCCCTTAAAATCCAAGAAACGGCGTTTCAGAGGGTCAAGATTTCAAAATTTTTCTGGACCTCTGCAAGGGATCGCCCGAGGTTGGCGCTCGGAATACAGTGAAAATGCGAAAGGAAGGGGGCGGGGCTTATGCATGACGCCCTCGAAAACCTTCTTCACGTACAGAAATGTTATTAAACTCTAGATTAGTCTGCCAGCAAAATTTACCCCTGTCTTATTGCCCTCAAAATGTAAGAAATGGCGTTCAAAGCTCGAGGGTGAATATTTGCAAATTTCCCTGGATCCCTTTTGACGTGACCGGCCTCGCGCCTTTGATGACCGACATCGTGATAATGTGTTTGGGGGGGATTTAATTTTGTATTTCTAAATTGAAATGCTATTAAAGTTAGCTTTGTTTGTCAGCAAAATATCTCCTCAAACTGAAGGAAATAGCTTTTAAGAGGGTCAAGATTTCAAAATTCTCCCGGACCTACCTTGCGATTCTTCGTGCCTTTGGTGCCGAACATGGTGTTCGGAACGTCGTTCTCAAAAACTTGAAACCCTCGTATTTTATTTTTTTTTCATAGAAATGTCATCTAACCAGCAAATTTTCCCATAAAAAAGCAATGCAGGAAATCGTGGCAAAAAAAGCGTGGCATTTCTAACAGATAATTTCTCCTGCAAGTCTGCGGTCTCACGCCCGCCGGCGGCTAGAGAGAGGCGACCGGTCTTACCCCGCCGTGGGAAAATCAGCGTCACGCGTCGGCGCCCCCCTCCCCACTACAGTTTTGGAAGTCGAATCGTGCTGTCGTTTTGGTTTTCATTCCGCCACCCCCCCCCCCCCCGATTTACCGTAAGTTATTACACCACAGAACCAAGAAAAAGTCCAAAATATATGTAAATTGAAAATAGTTTCCGTCAAGCCGCTCAGGCCCGCGAACTTGCAATACGTTACATTAGGGAGCGGGGCGCGCGCCGCTTCGTGGCGCAAATCTACTAGAAATCCAGGTACAAATGCATTTTTAGGTGTTGTTTTAATATCAAAACAATGAAATAGCTTCTATAAAGCAAATATTTATGCCTCTATGAAGCAGATATTTATCCCTCTATTAAGCAGATATTTTGAGCCATTCTGTTTTCCTTTTTTTACTAGGGGTGAGAGATCTGCTTCTCGATGAAAATCATGAAAAAGTATGACGCAAAGCACATTTCCAAATGCGGGAACGCAGTGTTTTATTGGCGTCTTGAATATTTTTTTTCAAAGTTGATAGGAGGGGGGAGGGCCAAGCAAAAATATTTTGTCTTGAGGGGAGGGCCTAGCAAAAAAAAAATTACCTGGGGGGAGGGCCATGCAAAAATTTTTTGACCCGACCCTCTGGCGACCGGCCCTCCCCCCTCACTAAACGCCGTACGGTCCCTTAGTATGCAGGCTTTATCTTTACAGGGATGCTTTTCTTGCCATTCATCTTTAACATGCTTAAAGCACCTTCTCGAATTTGGGACCTCCTTTTACATTCCTTCTGAAAGACTGGTGCAGCCCCAACCAAGATGTCCCTCCCAGAATTGAACCAGGGTCTCCCAGAGCATTAATAATTACCAACAATTAGATAACAAATAATTAGAATCAGGAGCTTTAATGTTTGGTTGCTACAGGGACATCCCTAAAAAAGTATACCCAATTTTGAAGAGTCATTACAGCAGGGGGCTGGTCCGCTGGTAGTGATGTGTGTTTAACTCCCATACTCTTCCTCATTAGTGCTGAGTGCTAAGCAGAGAAAGCAGCATGTACCATTTTTAGAGTCTTTGGTATGACTCGGCCGGGGATCGAAGTCAGGACCTACCGAATGCAAGGCAAACACTCTACCCACTCGGCCATTTCACCGGTTTTTAAATCGCATGGCGCATGCTTGGTTAAAAGCCTGTTTTCCTGTGTTGATGTTTAAGTGTTATTCTCATCTGGCATGTAGGCAGGACGTAACATCCAGGTCCTACAGCAGACCTTCACCCTGGTGGACCGTGCACTGGGCATGGCACAGAACAGTGCAGAGATCGCCACCGAGCTGGGGTATGAGTTCCTACTCCAGGGGAAGATCAGGGAGGCAGTCAAGTGTTACAGGAACGCCATGAAACTGGACGAGACCAGCGTGGCCGCTCTGACTGGTACAAACTGGTTTTTGTTTCAGAATCCATTTTCACTGGCCTACTAGCCTGTGTTCTATTTTGTTTCTTCCATTGACAGCCAGTCCAAACTCAGAACGGTTACCGTGATGTAGGCTGAACTTTGTACAATGTGTAACTTTAAAGAATCATCATTACGTAATGCTGGTACAAGTAGCTCAACCGACAAAGCAACTGCCTATGACGTAGTGGCACGGAGGTTCATGTCCCACCTTGGACATTCTTTATCTATTCTTCTTTTTTCCTTTTAAGACATACACATGTATTGTATATCTTATGCATACAATGCTTTCATCTTGCAAACAGGTCATCACACGTTTGGCAGTATGCTTTGTCATTTCTTTTCTGACAATGTTTCTTTTCTTTTCCCTTCAAAATTCTCAAAGTCTTGCATTTTTCGTTTATGTTTTTGATTTTCACTTTTGTGTTTTGTTCACAAAGTTGTCCAATGGTTTGTAGTACATGTACATGTAGTTGAGATTATCTCTGTGCCTGTAGATGAATTTAGAATCAATAATTTTTGATGAACCATAGATTGATTGTGAAATTACTGTTGCCGCCTTTGTGGCCTCTTGCACAATTAGTGGCACATTTACCTGCAGATGTCTGACAGTTGTTTCTTCTGTAATTTTAAAGTCTTGTACCATATCTCTCATTCCAAGCATCTGAGTCATGTACAATGTGTAAGCCACAGAAAACTAACTTCAGAACAGTAACTAAGGAGAATATTATCCAAAAGAGTGTAGAAACAAGGACTGTAAGAAGCTTTTGTTGTTAAACTCCAGGCATTATAAAGTGCCAGCTGCTAGATGGTCAGCTTGAAGATGCAGAACAACAGCTGGAGTTCCTGACTGAGATTCAACAGTCCATCGGCAAGTCTGGGGTAAGTTGGAAAGTTATTCATTAGATTGTTCAGACCCTCAAAGTACCACAAAAGGCAGCAGGTTTCCTTGCTGTTTCAGTAGCAGGGTCAGGGTTGGACAAGTCCACTAGCCCAATTGTCCCGGAAAAGTGAAGGTGCATGTCCTACCATATTTGCCCGATTGGGCAAGTCGGATTTTTCCATGAGTGACATTTTGATATACATTGTTCAGCATCATGTACTGCAGTTTCATCATATACGATGATATAGATTTTTTTAACTGGTTTGTTCAAAGCAAGGCCATTTGGCCACTTCTAGGCAATGAACTAAGTAATGATAAATGGCAGAAGTTATAGCAGCGTTTGTTACTTGTGACAGTCGGGGTATCAAGAATTGGTCAACACAGAAAAGTAGAGTCAGTAATAAAAGTATTCCATTACTGGAAGTGAAAATAAATAGAGAAATGTCGTTTAAATTTCGGGCATTGTCGCAAGGGAAAAGTTGGCTCTGGCAAGTAAATGTTCATGTCATTGATTGTTCTTGCCTGATCAGTCATCAGTTAGTAAATTTTAGAAAACCTGTCCAATTCTGATGGTATATTTTTACACGTCAGGAGGGGTCGCTGGCCCTTCCCCGTTAATGTGGTCAAACACGGACCCCAATTTAACATTCCTTCCAAAAGTCTTGTGCAGCCCCAACTGAGGTGCCCTACCCAGCATTTGAACCTGCTGGGTCTCCCAATTACTAACTAATTTGAACCACAAGCTCAACTGTTTGAGGCTGCTACCAGTTTGGCTACAGGGACATACCAAACCACACATTAAGATACATGTACATGTATAGGTCAATCATGCATTGACCATAACGGAGTTTGATGTAAAGATGAGTTTTGTTATCTTCACACCTGTAGGAGCTGTCGTACCTGAGTTCTGTGCTGGCCCGGAAGAGACACCAGCCCCCAGAGAAGGTCCTGGCACTGCTGAATGAATCAGTCGAGGCTCATTTCTCCACCCTCAAGGTTAGTGACCAGTTCTGTGTCAAACTTTTAAAAAGTTTTTTGTAATACAGTAGAAGCACAACGGATAACTGCACCCTTCTGTTAATTACACAAAATCCCATAGTCCTTTAGTGATGCGGCCCAGCTGAACAACTTTGGTTTGTTGTACCACTCAGGTAATTGCACAAAATGTGCTGGCAAATGGGGAGACAGTCAATTAAGTGGCTTCTACTGCACTGTAAATACGTTGAAGTTTGCATTTTGTGATTTCATTCTGTGGAAAGGTGGTGGTTTTAAGTTTGCAATAGTGCTATAGTCACATTCTGTGCAGTTATGGAAACACTGGCACCTTTACAAAACCACCAAGTACTACTACTTACCACTCGACAATGACCATGAGAGCTACGTGTACAGACCGACAAATTACTGTAGTCGCCTTAAATGCTACATATGATTTAGTTTGTACAAGTAATTTATTCAGGTTAGACCAGTTGTTTTTGTCTTTTTTATCTAAGTGTTTTAAAGAAGATCTGACATCGTAATTTGTGTTTTAACAGGGTCTGCCTCTAGGCCCTGAGTACTTCACCCGACTGAATCCAGACTTTCTACTGGAGGTCATCAACGACTTCATGCTGTTTGCACCCACACAGGTAGGGGGAGCTGCTACTCAGTCTATTTTGCTGTTTTCCATTTTCAGCAACAGTATTATTGTACTGTATGCCATGATACCAGCCAGCATCCATCCTTCTGTCCTTTAACGGAATTTTGCTGCTGGGGACGGACAAAAATTTTGCCCATTCCGTCCTCTGTGACAGACAGTAATTGAACCAAGCTGTCAGTGAGTCTACCAGCAAACTTTGCCCCAAAAATGAAATAAATAGCGTTTCAGACAGTCTAAATTTAGAAAAAATCAACCCAATAGAGCATGCCCCTGGACGCCTTTGACACGATTTCCATTCAAAATCAAGGGGATGGAAAAAAATTTCAGGCTGGCTAGTACACTGCTGTATGCCGTTATAGTATAGCAAAAAAAAAAAGAGTTGAATTCTTGAAATGTAATTCAGATGACCAAACATGCTAAACCAAAAATTTCAATTTCTGTGCACTACATTTTTAGCCTAGCTCCCCAGGCCAGCCTGTGGGCCCTGTCCTGAAGAGATGCCAGGGTATGCTGGACCCTCTAACCAAGGCTGTACCAGGCCTGCTGGAGGGGCTATATCTGCTGTCCAAGTGTAAATTCCTTTCAGGTATGTGCACTCTCAGATTTTTTTTTGCTACTTATCATTCTTTGAAGTTTCTATTAGGCCATGTTGATTTGATTATATGGATGACATCCTCTGGGAACTCCAAAACTGATGCGAGCGAGCGAATAAAAAAAAGTTTGGCCCAAAAAAAAAGTTGCCTTCAGTATGAAATCAAAGTGGCCAGGAAGGTTGAACATAGGACTAAACACACATAGTATGGTATACCAACAGTTAGGTGTAGGGACCAGTGCATCATACGGGTGCAAAACATTTTTATTCTTCTTGAACCAATCCGAAAAAAACAGACATGAAAAAAAATCAGAGGAACAGGTTTCGCCAATTACAAAATGGACACACTAGTGACTATGTCGGCAGGCATTTGGGGTCTTACCGGGAACCAAGAAGACAACAAGAGCGAAGTCAAGTAGAGTTTATAGTCAGTTATACCAAGTTTCTACAGTCAAAGGTACAGAGACAGTTAGCCTAGATTTATTTTGGCATTCTATGGCACTAGTTATGATACTTATTTTTCAATCTACGGAATATTTGTGCTCATTTTACAGCTGCTTTGCACAATTTATTGTGTGGTCGAAAACTTTTTGTTTTTGAAAACGGCCGAAAATTGGTGCGAGCGCGGATGTCATCCATATAATCAAATCAACATGGCCTTACGAGGAGTTTGGTCAATATCTTCATCATCTATCAAAATAACATTTAGTGGCTTTTGTGCTAATTTGTAGGGTGAAGTCATTCAGATGTTTTCAGTGCACTGTAAATGTCTTTAAGTTCACAGGGATTTAGTTTTGCAGTTGGGACAAAATGGAGAGTTCTTGGTAATTTTAGGTCACTGTTAAAAGACAGAACAAGAATTTTTGCCCCAGTTTTAGGGCATTAAACTTCTGCAAAACTTATAACATTTTACAGTATAAACAAGGATAAGTACAGACTTTGTCCAGGGACATATCTGAATTCGAAACGTTGTTTGCATGTATCCCCCCTGTAGGAGAAGTGGACTCTGCCTTCAACACCCTACACCATGTACTGGAGCAGGAGCCCACATATTCAGATGCACATCTGCTGATGGCTGAGGTAATGTCACATTATAACAAAAAGCAAACAACTTAATAAGTGGTTCGGCAATGTGTCACGGTTATCAGAACTAGCAAGAACTCTCTTACAAGGAACCTTCCAGTGAAGAAGAAAGAGGCAACGGAAAAGATATTTTATCATCCTCCCATCTAGATGACACTAAGTGACACATTAAAAAGAACAGAAACTGAGAAGGGTGGATAAAGCCATTCTCCTAAGCAGAGGGACCACAGTTGTGTCAAAACTCGACTGTGTTTACCTCTGCTATCTTGTGCACTCAGACCAGTTAGGGACCGCCCTACTTATGAATATTAATGAGTTTGCCCTTATATGGGCAGTCAGCCATTGGGGATTGGGCGTAGGAGGATGGTGCTATGTAAGACGTAACATGATTGGCTGATAGCTTCCCAGCGGCCTTTGCGAGACAGCTTGCGACAACAACAAGCCCAAGAAAGGCCTATTCTCTAATTGGTTGACAGCTTGTTTGTGGCGACAATCGTAATAACCACTGATAGGGCATGAGATAGCAGGGCCCCATAGGCTAATGCCGTTGGGGACCGGGCATTAGGAGGATGGGATAAAGCTGGTTGCCAGATGTTCTGTGGTGTCCCAACAGTGAAATAGTGAAGCAAAGGGAAAGATGAGAATGACTGATGAGAATGTCACATGTCATAAGTCTTCCTACGTCTTACTGGCTTATAATTTTCTTCAGCTCAAAACAATGAGCTTTGAATAGAACCTTCAAATTGGATGGAAAAGACAGGAAAAATTGTCATTCTGTAGATTGAAGTGGAGTGCAAAACTTGTATAACCACAGGGCTCGAAATACTGGGTGCATGTGCACCCAGGTGCACCCAAAATTGGAGCTGTGCACCCAATTATTTTCAGTGGGTGCACAGGGTGCACCCGATTATTTTCTTAGGTTTATGTATAGAAAGATATCATGTATACTAGTATACATCATATTCTTGACATCTAAGTGTTAGAAAGATAATAAAAATGTCTGTTATGTTACTTGTTTAAGAATTTGGTAGCTTGTAACTAAGTTTTGTTACTAGGTTTTTTTTTTTACATTATACTTGAATTTAAGTGGTGCACCCAAAAAATTTTTGGTGCACCAAATTTTTTAAGCTGGGTACACCAGTGCACCTAATCCCAAAAATGAATATCGAGCCCTGAACCATTACAACATAGTTTATAGAAAGTCTGTTGTTACATGCTGCAATGCTGTTTAACATTTCCCATAATGATTGTAGGTTTTACTAAGTACATTTTCATTCGTGTTGAATGTATTTCTCACAATGTAATGTTTCTCCGCTATGTTCCAGATCCACCTCCACCAGGGGAACTTTAAACTCTCCTCCCAGTCTTTGGAGATGGCTCTCAGCTACAACTTCGAGGTCAGTATACATAGTTACAATCCATGGAATGCTTCAGGGTATATCTGTTTTCAAATTGATATTTAGGCTTTCTTTGTTGAAATGAACTAGAGACATTGTTAAGATATTTTTCATACCAAGTTTATGGTCATCTCTGGTAGAAGAAAATGCAAGCACTGAATATCCACCATTTTGGGTAATGTCCAAAAGATCTGAAGTCAGGCACGTACATGACATGTGTATATTGCACTATGCAAGTACACCCATACAATGTATAATGCAGGCTGTTTTAGTAATTTTACATGAAATATTAGACTTCATTGTTACTTGGCAGTTTTGAACCTTAGTGTTGTCACAAAGCATCAGTTGAAATTTTGCTACAAATACAACATCCTTTTCAGATATAAAGAAACTGTGCATTAAGTGCCCTTGATAGTGTCATAAAATATATAATAATATTATTTCCTGTTATATTAATTATGATTCATCTTGCAGATCAGAGAATCTCCCAAGTACCACCTGATCAAGGCTCGTGCCTCTAAGAAGATGGGTCAGCATGAGGAGGCAGTGAAGACTCTACAGATGGCCATGAACCTTCCTGGGCTGAAGAGGAGTGGTAAGACAATGTCCTTAAAGTTTATGGAAATGGTACAAGCCGTTTTCCTTCTTGGCTGGCAAAATTTGGATTTTGGACTGATTAGAAAAATGAAGTTCAACACATTATATCGGCAGGTGCCCACACATGTTGGGACTTACAGGTTCAAGAAAATAACAAGAATGAACTAGTCTAAGAGTTTACAGTCAAGAACAAACAAGTCACTTTCACAGTCAAACTGACAGGTACATGTAGCATTGTTTACATAAAGACAAGATTTTAGAAGTAGACTTTCCACCAAACAGTTTCCTTTGTAGCAAAATAGACCATCATTGTAAGTATTACCCATTCACAATTCAGTTTTCATAGACAATCTAACAACCGAAAGTGTACCTGAATTTTGTGTACCGGTACACGTCCCTACTTTGAATTGTTCAACTGTTGATAACCTCCGTGCACTTAGGCTTTGTTTTTGGTGTAATCAGTTTGTTTGCTTGTGTGTAGTAGAGTGGCTGGTTTCTAAGCTTGGGACACTAACAGGAAGTTAGGTCAAAGGTCCCAGAGTATAGTTCTAGGTTATTTCATTTCCTGTCTTCAATTTCATACTACATGACATTGTATACATGTCTGTTACCTTATGAGAGCTAGTGGGGAAAATGCGTTGAACAGAATCAGCAATAAGTTCACAATGAATCAAACAAGTTCCCAAAAATTGAAGGTATGGGATTGTTAATTTCTTGTTTAAAGATGTATCTAATATCATAATAGCAGATAATCTGTGGCGTCCTCCGTCTCTATTCAGAAATGATGAAGATGTAATTTTGTTGTTTGCTCCTACAGGCAGTGCCTCTACCAAGAGGAGTAAGGTTGAGAAGATCAGCACCACAGATAAGGTGTCTGTGTACCTGGAACTGGCTGAGGCACACAGGATGCTGGGACAACAGGTTAGAAGTCTCACACTCATGCGCACACTCCAGTCTTTTAGCCAGCCTGAAATTGTTTTCCGTCCCCTGCATGGATTTTGAATGGAAATCCTGTCAAAGGTGTGATGATCCTAGAGAGGTGCAGGGTATGCTCCCTGGGGAAAAAATTGAAATCTAGACCCTCTGAAATGCTTTGTCCTTTACTTTGAGGGGCAAATTTTGCTGGTAGACTCTACTTGGTTCAATTGCAATGAGAATTTTTACATGCCAATTTTGTCCGTCACAGGGGACGGAGTGGGCCAAATTTTTGTCCGTCCCCAGCAGAAAAATTCTGTCGAAGGATGGAAGAACAGAAGCTGGCTGGAACCTTGAAATACTCACTATCCAGTTTATCACCTCACAGTCCCTGTGAAACTCTTCTTGCTCCAACTTCAGTAGCACATTTTGTATTTCCTAAAAATCTGACTCAGAGGTACTAAAACAAAAGTACATTTTGCAACAGTATTTTGTTACGTGCGTGAAAATAAAGGTATTGGTCTCAGTTTCTTTGTGTGTTTGTCTTCGTATGTGCAAATTTGTTTGTGCTGACCTGGGTCTAAGGTTGGGCCCGGTGCAGTAGTAGTAGTAGTCATATGGTGTATTAGAGCACTGTTGCAATTATACCACCCCTTAAGGGGTGGCATAGCCTTTCTTCTAGCTGAATGTAAGACAGGAATGCGCCAGGTCTGCCATCAGATTATGGTGTAACTGGAGACTTGCAGGATGGGAATGCTGGTTTGGCCCTGTTCCAAAGTTGTTGCTGCAGGCTTGGTCCTGGTTCTATGTCCTACTGGAAGCCAAGAAATGTGTATTAGACAGAATAAGTGAGAAGTTCACGTTGACTTTAGAACAGGGCTTTAGGCAGCTCGAAATTTTTTTCCGTCAGCCAATTCCCATTGTCGCAAAAAACGCAAAAATCAAGTTAGAAAGACGAAACTGAGGCCTTGAAAAACAGGTTTTTAATGAGATTATTGTATGCTAAAGGCCGCCGACACACTTAGTCAATAATCATAACAATAGGAAAAAAACAATGTGTGGCTTTCCGACCGTGGACAGCGTCCCCAAGCTGTCTGTAGCTTCCACCAATAATTTTTGCCCGTCAAGGTTGACGGATTGGTTTTTAAAAAATTCCGTCACACGCAGCAAATTTCCGTCAATGACGGGAAAAACGGATGCTGGCTAGAGCCCTGCGTTAGAACAAGAAATTCCCAAAAAACTCTTATAGGCATGCTCTCTTTGACTTTGCACTGTAACTGATATTACTGATAACTTTATTTTCTTGAGAGACTTTGAACATCCTTTCTTTCTCATCCTTTGTTTTGAACAGCATGAAGCTGCGAAGGTTATGCAGGATGCCATCAACGACTTCCAGGGCACCCCGGAGGAAATCCGCATCACCATCGCTAACGCCGACCTGTCACTCAACCGTGGAGACATCGAGATGTCACTGAGCATGCTCCGAAACATCACACCTGAGCAGCCGTGAGTCTACTCTAAGACTTATGACTTTCAGTACACTTCGGATATTAACGCCTAGGTTGTGTTTCCTGTTTCAGGCCTGAAAAAACGTAGGCTCGATAGTAAGGGATTATCTTTCTTCTTTTAATTATTTTAGGCTGGCCAGAACCTTAGTGAGATATATTACAATACAGTTGTACAAAGTAAACTAAAATGCTTGAGGACGCTTGTCTTTCAATGTCAAACTTTGTGCATAATAGATGCATTGATTTATCCTTCATTTAATTTAGATAGGAGTAGCAGTGTTTTTACTTCAATAGGAAGCAGGCTGAGTAAAAATTCTGAAAGCCATCTGACTCTACTGCCTATCCCCAAAAAAGTCTAGGGTTGGCAGGTTTTTCTGTAGGGTAGATAGAGAAACAAGAAACATGACATTTTATTCCTAGGCCTAACCATAGCAAATAAATGAACACGAAGTTATAGGGATCTACAACCCAACCTTGAATTGGTAGGACTTATTGTAAAGATTCACAGCTAAGATTCAAGACTAAGGTGTTACTGTTGCAAAACTTTTTGAGAGTGTGGGGTTTTACTTTCAGAAGAGTCATATAAGGTGAATGTTGCATTTATCATATGACACCTACATGATTGTATATTTTTACAGGTACTACGTCCAGGCCAAGGAGAAAATGGCCGACATCTACCTTAACCACCGCAAGGACAAGAGACTATTCGCCAGCTGCTACAGGTTATTTCCCTCCCACAATTTTTATATTCTAGTAAATCTTAGTCTGAATTATACAATTCATGTCCTTCCAACTAAAAAAAAATTCTGTCGTTCTAATTGAAAAATTTGTTTGAAAAAGTTTTCGATTCTGAAATACAAAATGTAGGTTGGACACAAGTATGCCTGCTAGTTACAATCTCTATAAACAAAGATGAAGATAATTATATGATCTGCATTTTTCCGTATGGCCCGGCCTATGTTTTCTTGTCATGCTTTGTTGGATATGGTCTTCATTCTTGGTTAGCATAATAATTTACATTGATTTTTAGCATCAAAGTAATAAAAAAGCCTGACACTTGATGTTGATATTTTCCAGGGAGCTTCATGAGAAACAGCCCAGTCCACACACTGCCCTGCTGCTAGGGGATGCCTATATGAGTATCCAGGAGGTCAGTTTACTTTGGTTTCTCACCTGTAAGGTCTAAATAAAATGTTGTGTTTCCAGAAGCCTGACCGACACAAGCAAACACATGTACCTGCTAGCCCTAACCTTTTGACCACAGGCAATTGTGTAATGTATAATTATGTTTGACAATAGTCATAAAAGGTGTTGAAAATACCAGTGTCCTGATGCAGTTTATATTGTAGTTGCTGGCTGAAATATGAAAAAGAAAAAAAATCCCTACATACATGTACCTACAAAAATCTTTTTCAGGAAAGTAATTAGAAACCCAACATCAATTTTCTTTGGCATGACTGTTGGAGGGGCCTGCTTTCTTCAAAATCTATTGCATAGATACAAAACACATTCAGATATACTGTAAGGTTCAAACAGTTACTAGTATTGTTTGAATTTTTTGTGTGGCACCCCTACAGTTAATGAATCAGATGTATTCCTCCTATTTCTATGTTGTTTAATATGTGACTCATGTCTCTTTGTTTCCAGCCTGAGAAGGCAATAGAGGTGTACGAGTCTGCTCTGAAGAGGAACCCACGGGATGCCACCCTGGCCAGCAAGATTGGGCAGGCTTTGGTGAAGACTCACAACTATGGCAAGGTATAGTACCCGGTGTTAACTTGAATATGTGTGTAACAGTTTGTTTATTCATGGCCAGAATGTGAACAAATATATTTTTCTTGTTTCATTACCAACTTAGCTATTCTACTCAACAGTCTGAGACATGTTACTTCCATGTATGAAGGTTTTGTTTTCAGCATGTCTGTGTGTTTGTTTACTTGTGTGTCCGACTGTCCAAAGTTGCTTGAATGCTATAGAGGGGTTGGTTTCTACATGCTGGGTATGTGGAGAACACTGACAGGAAGTTAGGTCAAAGGTCCTAGAAAGGTCTGAGAATAGGCTATCTCATTTCCTGCCTTCAATATTCTGCTACATGTTTATTGCCTCATGCGAGCCAGTAAAATGCATTAAACAGAATCAGTAAGAAATTCACAATTATCAATGAAGCAAGAAAATATGTTATAATGGTCGATTTTTTTGTTGAAAAATGTTTCAGGCAATCAATTACTACGAGGCTGCGTTGAAGTCTGGCGGGCAGAACTTCCTGCGGTACGACCTGGCAGAGCTGCTGCTGCGACTGCGACAGTACGACAAGGCAGAGAAAGTACTGAGGGTGGCACTGGAGAAGGAAACAGGTAAGGTCAAAGTTGAAAGGTCAGCCCCACCTGAAAATCCTCATTTCAATTCAAGTGGCCTTACATTTTCTTGAAAATGGCTAAAACCTGTGCTTACATATAAGCTAATAAGAACATAAACTATAATGTTGAAAATAACTTTTCCATATGAAATTTGTATGATGATATTGATATTGATAAACAATCTTAGTAATACTAAGAATGTTTGATGTTATGTCACTATATTGCAACCTTTTAATTCACCAAAAAAGCTGGAAAATAATAAGGCTCATCTGCCATTTTGCAAATGTTCATCAATAAGAAATCATTTTTCTTGATGATACATTTGAACTATTCAAGCAGAGGTAGTAGAGAAAGGAAATATTCCATAATGTACTCCTATATTCCTTATGTTAATATATTATATTTCTATATTTTTTTCCTGTAGCCTCAGACCTGCAGGCCTTGATGGACGAGACTCGCTGCCAGGTTCTCCTCTCCAAGGTGCACCACAAGGCAGGGAAGATCGAGGAGGCCTTAGGAGCCCTGAACAAGGCTAGGGACGCACAGGCTAGGTAAGGCTTAGTAAGGAACACACGGGCTAGGTAAGCCTAGGGATCACACACAGGCTAGGTAAGGCTAGGGACACACAAGCTAGGTAAGGCTAGGGATCACACACAGGCTAGGTGGCTTAGTAAGGAACACACAGGCTAGGTAAGGCTTAGTAAGGGACACACAGGCTAGGTAAGGCTAGGGATCACACACAGGCTAGGTAAGGCTTAGTAAGGGACACACAGGCTAGGTAAGGCTAGGGATCACACAGGCTAGGTAGCTTAGTAAGGAACACACAGGCTAGGTAAGGCTAGAGATCACACACAGGCTAGGTGGCTTAGTAAGGGACACACAGGCTAGGTAAGGCTAGGGATCACACACAGGCCATGTAGCTAAGTAAGGAACACACAGGCTAGGTAAGGCTTAGTAAGGGACACACAGGCTAGGTAAGGCTAGGGATTACACACAGGCTAAGTGGCTTAGTAAGGAACACACAGGCTAGGTAAGGCTTAGTAAGGGACACACAGGCTAGGAATGTTGGGTACAGGCTAGTTAAGGCTAGGGAGACACATGCTAGGTAAGACTAGGGACACACAGACTAGGCAAGGATAGGTAAGGCTAGAGACACACGGGCTAGGTAAGGCTAGGGATCACACACAGGCTAGGTGGCTTAGTAAGGAACACACAGGCTAGGTAAGGCTTAGTAAGGGACACACAGGCTAGGTAAGGCTAGGGATCACATACAGGCTAGGTGGCGTAGTAAGGGACACACAGGTTAGGTAAGGCTAGGGATCACACACAGGCTAGGTAGCTAAGTAAGGAACACACAGGCTAGGTAAGGCTAGGGATCACACACAGGCTAAGTGGCTTAGTAAGGAACACACAGGCTAGGTAAGGCTTAGTAAGGGACACACAGGCTAGTTAAGGCTTAGTAAGGGACACACAGGCTAGTTAAGGCTAGGACACACAGGCTTTGAATGTTGGGTACAGGCTAGTTAAGGCTAGGGAGACACAGGCTAGGTAAGACTAGGGACACACAGACTAGGCAAGGATAGGTAAGGCTAGAGACACACGGGCTAGGTAAGGCTAGAGACGCACGGGCTAGCTAAGGCTAGGGACACACGGGCTAGGTAAGGCTAGGGACACAAGGACTAAGTAAGGCTAGGGACACATGCTAGGTAAGGCTAGGGACACACGGGCTAGGTAATGCTAGGGACACAAGGACTAAGTAAGGCTAGGGACACACATGCTAGGTAAGGCTAGGGATAAACAGGCTAGGTAAGGCTAGGAACACAAAGGCTAGGTAAGGCTAGGGACACACAGGCTAGGTAAGGTTAGGAACATACAGGTTAGGTAAGGCTAGGAACACACAGGTTAGGTACATTTGTAAGGCTGGGTTGTTTAGATTATTAATAGGACTACTGTTGGCTGATGGTTCAAATTTGCTGTTGTCCCAGATATTTATATTTCAGCCATACATAGTATGGTGAAATATATTGTATTCGTAATGTTTCTTTCTTTCTTTCTTTCTTTCTTTCTCCTGTCAAATCTTCAAAGTGATTCATCTCCGCCGTTCCTGGACCGAATGACCTGAAATTCGGCACAGGGGTAGAGTGGGCCAATACCTTGATGCTTTTTTCCCATTTTTTTCATATCTGCCTCTAAAATGATTTTATTGAGATTTTTTGGTCAATTTTAGACCAAAACTGTACAACCAAATGAGCTGAAATTTGACAGAGATGTGCCTTGATAATGCCCCCATATAAATTTGATAACACTTTTGGTGTACAGTACAACAAAATGCTTATTTTTGCGATTTTTTGACCAATTTTTGACCAAAAAAGGACACATTTGGCCCCTGTACCCTGGTATTACAACCGAATGAGCTGAAATTTGACAGAGATGTGCCTTGAAAAAGCCCTCATATAAATTCAATAACACTTTTGGTGTACAGTACAACAAAATGCTTATTTTTGCAATTTTTTGACCAATTTTTGACCAAAAAAGGACACTTTTGGCTCCTGTACCTTGGTATTGCAACCGAATGAGCTGAAATTTGACACAGTTGTGCCTTGATAATTCCTTCATATAAATTCAATAACACTTTTGGTGTACAGTGCAACAAATTGCTTATTTTTGCGATTTTTGACCAATTTTTGACCAAAAAAGGACACTTTTGGCTCCTGTACCCTGGTATTACAATTAAATGACCTGAAATTTGGTATAGATAGGCATTAGATACTTGGTAACAAGATTCAAGTAAAATTTTTGACATAAACAACTTTAAAATGATTAATTTTGGCACTTTTCTGAGGGGAAATTTGTTTTCTTTTGGCCTCCTGACGTGACCTTCCGTGACCCCGCACAGAGCCACACCTGTGCACGTCAGCCGGAGAGTTAATTGAATCAAAGACCTAGCCAATCAGCGAAGAGGAGACCAAAGGCTAATTAATATTCATAAGCGGGGCCTCATGATCCCGTATATAGCAGTGTTCCCGCCAGGGGGAGCGAAGCCCGCCTAAGGCTCTCGCATTTTACACTATTCAGAAGGCTTTATATTGTATCAGTTCTTAGGGGCATATCTATGATAATCGCAGCAGTCACTTAACTTCTCTTCAGGAGTTTAGCGTAACACTATTTCAGGTCAAACCGTCAAAGGCAACTAAAAACAAACTTTAACGTTACTGAGTTCAACAGTACTTATAACTTGTTATCCGAAGTTGAAACGCTAGCGATGGTATTTTCGCTGCGCTGTTAGCTCCGTGCGACTGTTGTTGACGGTCTTATAACGGTATATTTTGCACCCCTGTACCCTGGTATGAGTAACATTTGGTATAGATAGGCATAAGATAGTTCCATTGGTAAAATGATCCAAGTAAAATTTTTGGCATAAAGTACTGTAAAAGGCTTAATTACAGCACTTTTTTTAGGGGAAATTGGTTTTCTTTCGTTCTCCATGCCATGACCTTTCGGACGTTCACCCCACAGAGCCGACATCTGCACCTGCGTCTAGCCGGCAGGAAGAGTTAATTCAATTAATGGTTCAGCCGATCAGCGAAGAGGAAAGCGAATTCATAAGCGGGACCACACAATACGTTAACTTGAAGACTCAGGCCGTACAGACTTCTCGCCAGGATTTTTTCAAAGCGTCGGACAGGGGTCCGGGGGCCGCCGAATGTCCCTGGCGGGGTCCAGGGGCAGGGCCACTGTGTGTGTGTGGGGGGGGGGGGACCCAGGTGGGCGAAGCCCCCCCGGAAGCTCTTGCATTTCAGACTATTGAGAAGGCTTCTTTTATCAGTTTTTTTAGGGCCATATCTACGATAATCGTAGCAGTCACTTACTTCTCTTCAGCAGTTCGACTTTAAAATATTTCGGGTCAAAGCTTCAAAGACAACTAAAACCTCATAAACAACAAACTTTACTTAGCTCAACAGTATACAAAAATATTGTACGGGTTGCCATCCTTAGTTGAAGCGCTTATTTATAGCGCTAGTATCTTCGCTGCGCCGTTAGCCGCCGTGCGACTTTTGTTGACGGTCTGAAATCCCTACGTCGCCGCCTCGCTGATATTCCCACGGACATGTTTCAAGAAAAATACCCAGCAAAAAACGCTGTTCTGCGTCAAATTCTATTCTATAAAACATGTGGGACTCAGTGTTACAGTCTAAATATTTTGTAGAAGCACCGCTGTAGGAAAGAAGGTCCAAGCAATGTAAAACATCACGTAGCATGAAGTTCGCTGTCAACTGGCACACAGCACATGACTGTTTGAAACTCTAAGTCTAATCAACAGCCGTGTTTGATTGATAGCCGGCGGTCCTTTGATGAATTCGGCGAAAGGTGCGTTAGTTAGAAAATCTGCGTTTAGTTTTGATACGTAATTATAAGTTAGACAGTGGCGAGAATGATTATTTTCTCATCAATATTTCTCTTCAGAATTATTTGAACTTAATTGTACATCTAAACAATTGGCTTACCTGTGCAATGTTTATATGATTAATGATCAGTGTACTGAAATCATGTGTAACGTATGGCTCCTAGTCAATAGATCAGCATTTTTCTCTATAGTGACCACCTGTCTATAGTGGCCACATTTCTATCACTGGACTGGAACTTGCGAAAACTGCTGTATTTTCTCCAGAGCAAATGTATGTGTTCCTA